>NC_084737.1:43561041-43716041 GCF_033978785.1 Entelurus aequoreus
AGAGATGTGGTGCACGGCCTGTCGATGGAAGAAGGCATGTCAGAGATTCACCGACTAAGACATCTCCCCCCAGGTGACCCCCAACACCCTCGATGAGCTCTTTGAAGCATCACCTTTTCCTGTTCTCAGCGCTGCCTCCCGCAGAGCAGTGGGAGGTTTGCCGTCGCTCTTCACTTTTTCCAAACACAGACAACAAGTGGAACTTGATGCAGGTTTTGAAACTTGTTTTCTTAAGACTGAGACATTCTCACTCACTGTTCATAAGGAAAAAAAACTGAAAAAACAAAAACAAAAAAAAAACGTCAGTTGATTTTAACTTTCTGATGATATTTTTCTGGTTTTTGGTTCACTTTTTTTTTCACTAAAAATGTAAGACTAGAAAAATGTATTTTGCTACACTTAGTTGGTCATAAAGCAGCACCGAGCTGTTGTTGATGGGGTGGATCTTTCGGTCAGTGGATCACTGAATCAATCCAATGTTTTCATCAGTAGCGAATGAATGAGATCCCACCGTTCCGATTCAGCCGTCTATATAAGCTCCGCCTCTAACCTTGTTTCCTGCAGCCTTACCGGATCGACTGTGCGTCTTGCCCATTCATTCTCATTATCGCCAGCTTTACATTTCTCTGCACAAAACCTTCATGCCAAGTGGTACAAATAAGATTTCCCTTTCTTGACTTTGTCCCTGCCAAAATCCTGACGAGATGTCCACAATAGATGAGCTATATTTCCCTCTTATCCTTCTCCAAGAAATATGCACCTTGAAGAAAAGAGTCGACCTTTCAGAGTATCACTGTAACGGCAGCGTGTGGCAGAGAGAGCGGATGTTTGTTTGATAGAGTTTATTGTCAGCATGGACGTGCTGAAGCAACTAGCAGTTGCACTGTGCAATCAGCAGGATTACAACACTTTAATATTGTCTGTCTTGCTTTCATGTTGTTGTACAGGTGGGGCACAAAAAAAAAGTCTATCTTTTCTCCCCATTTTACAGGGCGTGGTCCAAAAGAGATTGTTTATCACAATGAATGAAACCCTTTAAAAGTCTGACTGATGTACTTTATGTACTAATGTGCTTCATGTACTCATCCAACAATCCCAGCCTGATCTCAGGTCAGGACTTGTTCCACTTTTTGATCCGGGAAGACTTTAGAATTTATCGGAACATTCATCTTTCTATATGATTATGTGGAAAAAGTGAGATTCAAAGAGGTCAACAGGAAGTTGATTCATAAAGTTTCTTGTTGTACTTTGTGACGGGACGGTAGATGAAACTTAGCGGGTAGAAACCAATTTGGAGAAAAAATATTTTTAGCCCTATTTTATTAAAAAGAGGTTAGAGGAAAAAAGCAGTAGTTTAAAAACACACGTTTTGGTTCTGAAGCGTTGTGATTGGCTGATTGTCTCTTGGTGATTATTTTAGTAATGGAAGTAGATTCCCTGTTTGTAATCAATGTATCTTTTTAATCTCCTCCTTCTCATCCTTCTTATATAATTCCTACATTCAGAGAGCCCTTAGAAGAACTTTTAGACACCCCTTAGAAAAATGTAGTCCTCTTTTACTAAATTGTATGTTTTTTTAATATTAGTTTGACTTTAATGAAAGTTATTGAACAGCAGAGCATGCAGTCAAGTTCATATTTATAAAGCCCAAACTTCAAATTGATTGCTCAGCGTCTTTGGGCATTTTCCAGAAAAAAGTTGACATTTTATTCCCATATGTTTTATCTTGATCATTACTCACATTTTCATTCAAATGTAAATCCACCTGCACAAGGGACCTCACCCGCATCGTCATGGTAACACATGACAAACACACACAAGGTCTGACCCTTCCAACAAGAGCTGGCACTTTGTGACTTTTGTCCTCTGTTGCCATAGAAACGCGGTGACGCTCCTGGCTGATGTCACCTCTCTATGCCTGTAAAGTCACACAACAGCAACGATGCGCACCTGTTGTCGTTCATATCTTCTCCCACTGGAAACACTTGGGGGTTTATTCCTGTGTTGCTCCCGTAAAGTAATAAGCTAACTGGTGTCCTGTGATTGGCTGAGCTCACAGAAACCTCACAAAGTGCCAACGATGAGAGCTTCAAAAAGGAGACCCGATTTCAAATTGCACTACTGCGCACTGCGCAACGTTTTTATACATGGATGCGTTTTTAATACAAGTGATGTTTCCTTTCAAAATGGTGTCGGTGGGGTGTGGCCACTGCCTAATGAGAAAAACGAGACGTCAGGGATCATCATCAGCTGGCGTGATTTTTACTCCTAGTGGCAGCGTTTACTTTGGAAGTCGCTTTCTTTGAGGGCCAGAGATAAAAACGACAAAATAAAAAGCACCTGCTTTTTGTTTCAGCTTTATTGCTTCACCATAGTCTGACCTTTCCATCATCTTTGTGCTTCCTGCTCACTTCCTCTCCAAGCACTCAGCAGTGTGTGTGCGTGTGCATGTGTGTATGTATGTGTGTGTGTGTGTGTGTGTGTGTGTGCTTGCAAGTGAGAGAGTAGCAGGTGACTCCTAGCAAGCACTTTTTACATTTCCACCAGCACGTGTTTGGATGCTGCAGCAGCGCCATCGATTCCACCTTTCGTGTTGCACTAATCAGTCGAGTGACGATCAAGGCCTGCTGCCATCAAACTTAGCTTGCTTGTTGAGATTTGTGATGACTTTTACCAGGAGGACGATGTTTGGTCTCCGTGGAAACGAGACACGCAGTGATCGAGAACGTTTTTTTTTTTTCTCTTTGTACATACGCAGCATTTTGACAACCGTGTGACACTTTTTCATTTATTATGTTTGTGGTTGTTCCTCTTGTGTATGAAAAGGAAACTTTTTTTTTTTTTTTTTTTACAGCTCCTATTTTTTTAATTTGTATTTTCAAGTTGAGAAGCTGCAGTGAGCGTACGTAAAGATTGGATGTAGCTTTGAGGCAAACAGGAGGGGTGGAACCTGTTGAATGTAAAAGTTACACAAATAAAAGTTGTTGTTGTTCTCCCTGCTGACTACTTTGTTCTCCAAACCTTTCAACTTGTGCTCGCTCGTACGGAACAAGAGCAGCCAGCAGTATTGCTCTCCTTTACTGGTTGCACTAACCCGTGTTTGCTCGCTTGTGTGGCGTCAAGTTGTTCAAAAAGCTCGCTGGTCGGTTAGTCTTCCTGCCTGGCACATTCCAGCAGACTGAGTGTCTTCCTCTGCTCGTTCCTCAGCTTCCTCCCAAACGCCTTCACCCAGCACGTTAAGCTAACATTAACCCTTCAAATGTGCGGCAAGAAAAGCCTACATGCGTTTTTTTGTTTTTTTTTCCAAAAATGTCACAATTGTGCTGCTTTTGTTTTGTTGGAATGTTAGTTTTCATGTGATTCAGCAGCAGCAAAGCTTTCCAAATCAAACGTGGCAATGGCAGCTCCACTCGCTTCTGTTTCTGTTCTCCACTTTTTGTCGGGCCGCTATAAAACCTGACGAGCCTTTGTTGTTTGCGTGCTGCTTCACGATTGATTGTCTGCTTGAGTTTGAGGTTGTTTTGCATGGTTTTTGTTCCATTGCTTGTTGAGAGGGTTAGTTGTATTCCCCTCTCAGTGATTGGATCATCCAAGGGTGACGCCCTTTGTTTACCTCCAAATATCAACAAGCTTGTTGCAGCCTTTTCACGTCACCCAGCCGAAAACATTTCGAGGCAAACGTGGCGTCATCCCCCGCGGTGTGGACTCCACCTCTGACCTCTGGTGGTCATCGGCAGTCCCGCGCTGACGGAGGAAGCACTTTTTTCTGAGGAGTATTTGTGTGAATGTTAAGCATATGTGAAGTGCTTAGAAAAGATGGATGACCTTGTATGATCATGTGATGTAATGGGACACAGAAATAAAAGTAAATTGAACAAATATGTCATCAGGTTGTACTTGTCTCTATTTTGTGCAAATATTAACTGGTGCTGTCAAATTATATATTTTTTTAAATCAGATTAGTAACACTTTTGAATTTGGATGAACTGCAATTAATCTTAGTAATCCTTAGTAACGCTCTTATTTTACTAGTAACAAGTAATCTACTGAATTACTTTTAGGTCAACGCCGTTAGCGATAGCTTGGTATAACATGGAACGCTACTTTTAATGTGGTTTTATGTCAACAAGACAGCGTCAGAAGTGCAGCATGTTCAATGCAGGAAATATCTTTTTACTAATGAAAGCAACAAGCAGCATCACACTAAAATGATCTTTATGTCAAATAGGAACATCCCACTGTGACACAGCAGACAACGTACGCACACGTACACGATGGAAGTATTGAACAACAAAGCAATGATTGACGTGACAAACTTGCCATCCAAACAATACACCGTTTGTTGACGAGAAGGTATGACAGCCATTGAAGCACACTCGCTGTGTCAGAGCCGACAAACTGCAGCCTGACGCTGCCGCCTGCTGAAGCTAACAAACACAGCTCCTTTAAAACCCTCAAACACGTCACTAGGCAACAGGCCCCGCCTTTTAAATGATGAAACGCCTCTCAACTGTATATGCCAAGTATATGAATTTTTTTTTTCTAAGTAACCTATTAATTACTTTGTCTAGTAAATAATTACATTTATTAAAGAGTAATTCCGTTAGTAATTCAAGGACTTTTTTGGTAAAATAACGAGTAACTATAATTAATACATTTTTTAATGTACTTTTTACCATATTTTCCGGATTGTAAACCGCTATTTTTTCCCCCACGCTTTAAACCCTGCAGCTTATAAAACAGTGCGAGTAATGTATGGATTTTTCTCCGCTAACACCCATAATGTTTTGATTCAACAAATAGTTTTTATAGAACACCAACTGAGACACTGGAAAGGTGTGTTATTGTTTGTGCTATGGCGCCATCTTTTGGACGAGTTCGCTCACTGCAGGTTGAAAATGTACGTCCTGTTTCGTGACTTGAACCAGAAGTAAAACCGTCCATAACGTTACCATTCGTATGGATTCTTCCTTCATCACTCCAAGCAACGTTTGCAAGTTTTACAATATCCATCCATCCATCCATTTTCTACCGCTTGTCCCTTTCGGGGTCATGGGGGGTGCTGGAGCCTATCTCAGCTGCATTCGGGCGGAAGGCGGGGTACACCCTGGACAAGTCGCCACCTCATTACAGGGCCAACACAGATAGACAGACAACATTCACACACTAGGGCCAATTTAGTGTTGCCAATCAACCTATCCCCAGGTGCATGTCTTTGGAGGTGGGAGGAACCCGGAGGGAACCCACGCAGTCACGGGGAGAACATGCAAACTCCACACAGAAAGACCCCGAGCGCAGGATCGAACTCAGGACCTTCGTATTGTGAGGTTATATAACTAACTAAAACAATTTATTCTTACTAACCTTACCATGTGTGAGGTCTGTAAATGCAATCAAGCTATCGTCGTTAGTATTAGCGAATGTGCTAACACGTTTATAAGCGTCCGTGTTTGTATTCTGAACTTACAATGGCATTCTTTTTGCATTGTTTCAGTTTTGTAAGTTCACCAAAATGTCACCGTGGAGTTATTGAGTGTTTAGCTGATTGGAGAGCTAGCTTCCGCAGCTGGTGGTTCCATGACGATGACTTGGATTTTGTTTGATGAGCCATTTTACCACTGTGTGACAGCCACTGTTTGGTATATATCTGCAGGTTATATATAGTCCGGTGCGGCAAATATATGTACAAATATTTTTTTCTTCTACAATTTGTTGGGTGTGGCTTAAATTAGACTGACCGTACGTACATGTCCTCTTTAGCGGGGCTGTCCGGGCGGAGTTTCTTAAATGCCTCAAATGTCCGGCATTTTGAGTTAGGGTTGCATGTATTTTCAATCTATGTTCAGGGTTAAGAAGGGGTTAAAAACAAAACAAATTGTGAAGGTGTGCTTGCAAAATTCGTGAGGGAGGGGCAGAGATAGAGAGAGCGAGGGAGTGGAGAGTGATTGATTGAATTTGAGACTTTTATTAGATTGCACAGTACAGTACATATTCCGTACAATTGACTACTAAATGGTAACCCCCGAATAAGTTTTTCAACTTGTAGACTCGGGGTCCATGTTAATCAATTCATGGTAAGACAGACAAGACACCCGGTTTGCTTGTTTTTTTTTTATTGTATCGATTATCGCTTTCCGCCAGTGTTTTGTTTTGTTTATATTTGCCGGGTCAAATTTCTGTCCCCGTTTATTGCGTTTTTATTTTGATTCGCCAAAAGTTTTATCAATGACAATTGCTGCCTCAGTTTGAACTCGGACAAGTTTACCGCGAGGGTCTGTCAAAATAAAGACTTCATGGTAAACACTAAGGTGAGTGTAAAGTCAACATTTTTAACTCCAGTAAATGACTTATTCTAGTCTTTGTGAGTCCATGGAAACTTCACTTTTATCTCCCGCTGGATGCACATCGTTCCAGGATGGAGACAGGTTAGCTGTTAGCTTCAAGCTAACCAGCACCCGAGCAGACTCCTCCACCCCAAAAACATACTTTGCAGGTCAAAAAACGGGGCAATTGTTTGCCTTTTGAAGTGTTGATGTGCAAGGAGTGTTCAAAAGGAGTCTCTTGAAGAAGTGGCTGACAAGTTAGCATCGCTGACAGTGACGTCATCACCGTCATTGTTTACTGAAGCAGAGATGCTGACTGTGAGTTATGATAAATGCGCATACGTCGCCAGGCTCTGCTTTTTATCCATAGATTTATCAGATTACATTTTCTAATAGCAAGGGTGTCAAAAGTGTGCCCCGGAGGCCATTTGCGGCCCACAGCTAATGTTTTAAAAGCCCACGGCACATTCTAAAAATACTATTAAAATAAACAAAAACATAACAAAAGTCAAATATAAAAGCTTAAAGGTGAAATGTAATTAAGAAAAAGTTGCAATGTTGACTAATAAAACAAAGCTGGTTTTTTTTCTTTCAAACTGTCATTGCTCAAAACATATTGAATCAAAATCAATGTTATTATGAATTATTGACCTATCCAAAGTTCCGATTACTTCACATCAAATATTCCAATAAGAAAAATATTTTGGTGGAAGATTTTGCATATTTTGTGTTTGCCATTAAAAACATTGTTTTGTTTGACAAAAAAGGGCGGAAAACAAACAAACAAAAAAACAACATAAAAAAAACTGAAACATTTTGAAATGAGGGAGAGATCTGAAGTTGATGTAGACTCCAGAGTTTTAAGTGTTAAATATAAAATGTATGTATGCCTTGGCACACCATTATCATCATTTCATGACCGAAGCAAAACACATTTTACACCTTTATACTGAAATAAATACATAAGAAAAACTACCAGCCGCGGTAAAGTTTAGATCTATGAAGGAAAGAAGAAAGTGAATGAATGTTTATAACTGAATACATTTACATATGTATACAAATTTGTTTTCTTGCTTTATTTTTTTTTTTAATGAATTAAGTAACGTTTATGACAACCTTTTTCCAAAACACAACATAGAATGTGAGATATAATAGGACAATGCATCCGTTTATAATTTTTTTTCAAAATAAAATATTTTTTATTTTTTTTGTCATAAAAAAATACAATCATGTGTGCTGCAGACTATACTGATCCATATTGATATATAATGTAGGAACCAGAAATATTAATAACAGAAAAAAACAATCCTTTTGTGCGAATGAGTGTAAATGGAGGAGGGAAGTTTTGTGGGTTGATGCACTAATTGTAAGTGTATCTTGTGTTTTTTTATGTTGATTTAATAAAAAATAAAAAAATACAAATTTATAAATATTTTTTTATTTCTTGTGCGGCCCGGTACCAATCGATTCACGGACCGGTACCGGCCCGCGGCCCGGTGTTGCGTACCACTGTTTTAAGACTGTCAATCCACACTGTGAAGTCCTGTGTGTTGTATTGAGCACAGTGCATGTGAAGGACAATGCCGCCCTCTGGTGGACACATGGTTGTACTTCGTTTACAACATAAAGGTCCGTTTGCTACTTATTTCATAGTTCTGGATCTAAAAATGATGTCCACATGTAAAATCACCAACATAAACACAGTAGGGATGTAACCAGTTTCAGCACATTTTGGAACGCACACTTTTAAGCTCCAAAATGTGGGCGTCCTGCATCAGCCTGCTGACGTCACGTCACGAGACTGGAGGCAATTTGATTTCGTTTAGTTCGTGTTTTGGCAGCACTTTCATCCAAATGTATGTTATTTTTACAGAGAATATGAAGAAATGATTAAAATATGTTTGCCTGATGCGTTGTTGCAGGTTCTAGCAACACAACTGAAGGTGTCAGTCAGCCATGAATTGATTAACGTGGACCCCGACTTAAACAAGTTGAAATACTTATTGGGGTGTTACCATTTAGTGGTCAATTGTACGAAATATGTACTGTACTGTACAATCTACTAATAAAAGTTTCAATCAATCAATCAAAAAAAGCCTGCATGTTTCCAAATAATGGGAGTCTTAGCATTATGCACCCCTCCACTCAAACTGACTTGTGCAAAATGAGTGTCATTTGAAGTCATCATTGGAATTAATCTGACTTCTTAGAATGAAGGTGTTGGTCGGAGTTTGGATGGAAAAAAAATAAAAGACTCAAACCAAATGCAATCCTTACAATCAGGAGCAACCTAGAGGGGAGAAAGACTGAGTCAGATCCTGCAAAAAAAACAACAGAGAAATAAAAGCAGCTAAAAAACGAGACAAAAAGAAGGTAAGCCGCTAGTATTTTATTCTGTGTCCTCTTCTACTGATGTTTTCTTCACGAAATTGCACAAAGAAATACAAGTTTTATTTTGTGTATCAAAGAGGAGATGGAAAAAGAAGGGAAGTCCTGGAAAGTTACTTTTATATTTATTTTTTTACTCGTAATGTCTGTTTTAAAGTAATCACGGCGACAAAAGTGATCAAAATAATACTTTTACATGCCTTTATCCACACTGTCTATGCGGGGAAATTGGATGCAGTTCTGTAGATGACGTCACACCAAGAGGGGCGGCATATAGGGTCTGGCAATAGAAAAAGGGGCGTTCGAAGCACAATTAGTTATCTACCAATTACTCAGAAACAAATTAATATTATGGGAAATGACTGCCAGATTCATTTTCTGGAGTAAAAAATACATAAAGAGAACTAGTTCGTGAAATGTTGGTCATCTGATTCTGGATGCTATGGGTCCTTTAATTTAAAAAAAAAAAAAAGAGAACACACATTAGTGATTTCTTTACAGCAGCAATTTAAAAATTTATTGAGACTGATTGGTTTTTGCAAATAATAATAAGCAAATTCTTGCACTTAACATGAAGTTAGAAAGAGATTTGCTGGGCCAACATCACAACTGGAGGCTCAAAAAGTTTGTAAAAATGTTTTGTGAACAGAATTATCCACCAAAGAAATATTTGCACAATAGCACTTCCTCTGCCTCCAACAGAACCAACCAAAAAAAAAAGCAGCACAGTCGTCCTTTTTTGTGGATTAAGCACATTTTGTTACAAACACAAGTTATTGATCATTAATATAAAGTCAGTTTGAACAATATTCCCAGTGAAAAGAAACAAAGCTCAGGCTTCAAGTGCGACTTTGTACAAATCAAAGACCCTCTTAAAGTTGAGAGAAAATAAATAATAATAGTCGTATAAATTGATATTTATATATATGAAGGTATACACACATCAGTCTTAGTAGAAGAACACACTCTAAAGTAAAAAGCGCCAACTTGAAATCTAGCATAGCATCAACTATGGCTTCTTGAAGGATGAGCACATGTCCATGCATCCAACATGTCCAAGAAATCAACACTTCCAGTTTTGCATGGAGTGAAATGAGACAGGTGTGTGAGGACGTTGCTTTGGTTCCACAAAATCAACACAAACATGCAAACAAAAAAACCAACAACGCGGCGGAAAGCAAACTCAAAAGTCGCCATTTTTGATTTGTCTCAAATGTTTCTTGTGATTTGACTCAAGGCCTATCAAGGTAATAATCATAATAATAATAATAATAATAACAATAACAATCAGCCAACTTCTCTCAAGCACAATCACGCAGGTTAAAGGTCATTGAGGCACATATTTGAGGATTGATGGCAGACGGTTTCCTGAAGTACAACCCAGTATGAGGAAGAAGACGAGGTCGAGGTTATGAGAGGAGTGCAAGGCCGGAAAGTAACACACACACACACACACACACACACACACACACACACACACACACACACACACACACACACACACAGCACTGCTATGTGGGCTTCCACACCCACAATAAACATTCATTGAGAGCCGCCCCTTCCATCTTCTTCACAGCTGTCAGATAAAGGAAAGAATAAATAAGTGAAGTGCAGTCATGGCCTCGTGTGCCTTCCCTTTATGCAAATGAGCCATAAAGAGTTGCTAGGTAGAAAAAATGCACAGTTTCTATTTGCATTTCCCCCCTTGATTGTGTGTCATGACCAAAACGCATGCAGCCCTTCATATTCACAATAATAACACTTTGACCAAAGCATGACACAAACCAAACACAACAATATATTAAAAAAGCACCTGCACACACACACGCACACACACACACACACACACACACGCACGCACGCACGCACGCACGCACGCACGCACGCACGCACGCACGCACGCACGCACGCACGCACGCACGCACGCGCGCGCACACACACACACACACACACACACACACACACACACACACACACACACACCGTGGAACAAAAAGCACTTGTTTTTGGTTCGATATCGTGATGCAAAAGCGTGTGCAGAATAAATGTCACCATCGTTACGGTGGACATGTTTCGTCCCCTGCGAGAGAGAAGAATCAAGTGTGACGGAACAAAGCATCGACGATAAGAAGGTCGACCAAAGCCTCCATGGCTTGCTATCCACAACAAGGCAACGTATAAAAGCTGTTTTTGTCCACTGTACAAGATAGAAAATGAAGACAATAAAGCTTAGCATCCAGCACTTAAGAAGAATAATAACAACAACAACAACAACAACAGTAATCATAGTTGGGCTAATCAGAATAAGACGCATCCTTGCATACGTCCCACTCCCACACTCCAGGGAGAGGCCACCACTTGCAGAGTGCACGCTCCTTCAATAAATACCAAAGCAAGCAAAATGGCCGTGGGAACCTTCAACAATCTGGCGTGGCCGAGAAGAACAGAAAGGAAAAGGCGACAAAGGCGGCCGTCCCAGCACAGAGGTTGTCCCGCCTGGTGCGCACCTGTCAGAGGCGACCCCGGGGGACCAGACTGGGTGCTAACAGTCGGCAGGACCGTGAAGAAGGTGGCGGCGCTCGCCAAGATGGAGGTCAAACGTGAAGCCAGGGTCCGAGAGGAGCTTGGAGGTTAAAGTGCAAGTCTGTGGCAGTGGGACTCGTCTCCTCCCGTGGGGCTTTGCGGTCCATTCACATCTCCTCTCACGTCGGAGGGCCCACCGTTACCATGGCGATTGTGACGGCGAACACACAACGTTGAGTCGAGAGCTTTCACGACAACAACAAGAAGACGACTTCAGTAGGCGAGAAGCAGAAAGAAGCTTTTCCCTCCGCCATCTTGTCACCGTGTGTGTGTGTGTGTGTGTGTGTGTGTGTGTGTGTGTGTGTGTGTGTGTGTGTGTGTGTGTGTGTGTGTGTGTGTGTGTGTGTGTACTAACTATTCATAAACTGCCCCCCAATCCGGCCAGCGAGAGGAGAAAGGAGGCCTGCAAGATCCCAGAAGGTCTGCGGACTCGGTTGTGATCCCAAAGAAGACTCCATGACTTCTAGGAGATCCAAGCAAAGTCTTTCTCACTGCCGTTCTGGTGCTCGCCTTCCTGCGCCGAGGAGTCGCTCTCCTCCTTCTCAGTGTCCAGCGCTCGGCGAGTCTGGCCCGCCATCCCAGAGTCCTTCCACTTGGCCGCCGCCTCCTCCTCCCCCTCGCCCACCAGCTCTCCGTCGCCTTCCGCCATCATCTCCTCTTCGCCGTCGCCGTCGCACTCCGCCTGGTCGTCGTGGAAGCGATCGACCGGGTAGAGCTCTTCCTCGGGAGAGATGTCTCCTCCCGCCTCGCCGCTGTGATCCAGCAGCGCCGCCATTCCTCGACCGGAGCAGTCGGCGCAGACGCCGTGGCGGCGGGAGCCGTGTTTGATTCCCACGCTGGCGGCCGACATGAAGACGCGGCTGCACACTTTGCACACGTACTTCTTGTCCTTGCTGTGCACCTGTGAGGTGGAAACATCAACAAGTCCCTCAGAAACGTGGTAAGGTGTGGACGTGATATTACGTCATCACTACTCTTGGACAAAAGTATTGGGACAGCACTCAGAGGAGCTAAAACTGCTTCCACCAAATCATTGAAGTTGAATATTTTGGGATTGGTAAATAAAATGCTTGAATGTTCTCTATAACCAACATCATGTATTAATTTAGCTTACCTTTTTGTGTACTTTTGTAGTTATTTCCCCATATTTCTGCACAATAACTCAGATATGGTAACACTAGCAAGCAGCAGATAATAAGTGATTTTTGTTCCAATACATATTTTGCTTTATTCATTATTTTTTTAATTTTTTTGCTACTTTATGTTGCATATTTTTTTGTTTTCATTTCATTATCTGTTATTGCACACAAAAATGTGATTACTTATTCCCTGTGAATGTCTACTCCGTCTATTTGTATTTGTGTTTGACTTTCCCTTCCACTGTTACCAAATAGCTATATTCTAGTTGTACTGAGATTCAAAGATAGTCTGTTTTTGTCTAACTAACTTTATGTCCTTTGTAACTTTACGAATGTCTTTTATATAGAGATTGAACAATTTTGGTCCGAGTATTGATCCCTGGGGTACACCACAGGATATTTTCAGCTTGCCTATCTTCACGTATTGCTTCCTGTTGGTTAAGTAGCTTCTTATCCAGTTTAAGACCAACCCTTTGATGCCATAACGTTCTAATTTGTTGGTTAAAATTTGACTAACTGTGTCAAATGTTTTGATGAATCCATAAATACTGCAGCTGCACACTGTTTGCTATCTATCGCATTGGTAATGTTTTCCATTAGTTGAAATGTTGGCTCTGTATCCAAAATGGTTCTGTGCAAATGTTCCACTTTTTTTTCATGAATTTGTCCAATCTGTTAAGTGTGAACTGCCCTTTTTTTGTGACCGTTCACAATCATCATGGAAGACATGACGACAGATGTATTTTTTTTGTATTGCATTCTAAATATGAAATAGACGTAAATAAATGTTCACTTAAAGCGGAGCCACTGGGAGCTCCTCTATTCCGCCCATAAAATATAATAACCATTCAAAAAGCTCTAACAATAGTGACTTGAATATTAACCAAGTATGAGTGATATTGTTATTATAAGCGCTAACGCAGACAAACTATTTATAGTGGCGACGTGATTACTCCCTGTGTGGCGATGTTTACATCATCGAGTGGTCTGCTGCTTCCTCGCTCCTTGGAAGTTTATCCAAGATCATAAATTATGCATCTCACCTGGAAAGTAGATGGCTGAGGATATAATCCAACAAGTTGGGATACTTTGACAGTCATTTAGGACCTGGAACTGGCGAGAACGACATGAAAAGCGCTTGTTTTCTCCCCTACCCCGAATATATGAAGATTATAGCAATCGGCATCTTAATGAGAGCGGACCTTGTACAGTACGTAATGTTTTATTATGTTTGTTGGCTCTTATAAAGTCTGCAGTGACTAATAATCTGTGATGAAGAAAAAAAAGAGCAAATGTGATGCGTTTTTGAAATTATTGCTTAAAATGATCCAAATACGTAAATATGAAATGTTGTAATAAATGTCCCTTATTACATATATACTTACACCATGTATATAAAACATCAATGGAGGTGTTTGGATATTTTTTTAGGGGCTATATAGGCAGAATTTAACTGCTTCCATAGGCTCCATTGTAAGCAGACTTTTGATCGCATTTACTTAATATTTAGAATTCATTAAAAAAAAATCCATCCCTTGTCAAGTCTTTCATAATGATTGTGAATGATAGGCAACATTCCAAAGAAAGTGCAGTTCCCCTTTAAACAGTTTGTCAATAAAACTGTGAAAATCAGGAAACAGATTTGTAGTTTATAAATTGGTGTTTGTCTCCAGTCTTATAAATTGGTCTGACTTTTGCTATTTTAATTTTATCTGGGAATTTGCCCATTTGAAATGATAGGTTAGTGGTATATTATTAAAGGTTCCAAGATCTGTTTGGGATTCAGGAGCAAATAAAAGAGTGGAATCTCAACTTGGGCTGTGAACGTTTCAATGGATTATAACTGTAATTAGCAGGGGTGTCCAAAGTGTGGCTATTTGCGGCCAGCATCTACATTTTTAACAGTGCATGGCAAATTCTAAAAATACTATTAAAAAATATTAAAAAGTAGAATAGAAGAGCAAACAGGTGAAATGTACCTGAACAAGTTACAATGTGGACTCTAATAACACAAAGTTGCTATGCTGGCTGGTTTTTTCTTTAAAACTGACATCGCTAAACAATAATAATGAATTAAAATCAGAATGATGAAATAATCCACTTTGAAATATTCTTTGGGGAAAGTATTGCATATTGTGTGTTTGACATATAAAAACAAGTGTTATTTGACAAAAAGGCCATAAAACAAACAAATAATTACAAAACTTATAATCAAGTCGATCGAGAAATTTAAGCGTTGAAAGTATTAAAAAAGGTATGACTTATTTTTAACATGTTTAAGAATGGGGCTCCCTTTGCATCCCCAAGAAATGTATTTAAAAACAAACAAACCTGTCATTACTAAATAATAATGATTTAAAATCGATGATGTTATGAATTATTGACCTATTTAAGGCCCTAATTGTTTCACATCAAATAATCCACTCAAATTTGTATTTTTATTTTTTCATGACTGAACGCTGGGATCAAATTTGAGGAGAGCCCCAAAGGTAAAAATATTGTATAGATATTGAAAATGAAAAATATCAAATTTTTTCCTTGTGCAGTCCTCAGTGGAATAAGTTTGGACACCCCTGATATTGAGAATAACTTTCCAGGAATCGGTCCGACTATAAAGCAAGGAACTTTCAAATACTGTATGTTTAAAATGCAAGTCGATGTAGTTGATTTAGTCAATGTGACTTGTGTTCACATCACACACCCAAGACGCCTCAGAGGGGCATCTTGATGACGTCATCATGTAATGACCTGCAAACAATCTTCTGCTTTTTCTCTGTTTTGCCATTTCACACATGGGTGTGCTGCAGAAGAGTGGGAAGGCCTTTTCTGCTGGTGCTAGTCTGCGCCCTAGTGGTGATGACAGCAAATACACTCACCAGCGTGTGCCTCTTCATGTGCTCCCTCCTGGTGAACTTCTTGCCACAGATCTCACACGGGTACGGCCTCTCGCCGGTGTGGGAGCGCATGTGCCTCTTCAGGATGCACTGGTGCATGGCAGAGAAACTGCAGTAGGGGCACTTGAACTTTTTGCGGATCACCGTGAAGTCATTCACTGCAGCGACAAAAGGGGAAGAGAGGTAGGAGGGGAAGATTAGAGTCCAATGAGGCGCTTTTAAAGAAACCCAGACATCACTTTCCAGTTATTACATTTAATTAGCGGCATGGTGGACAAAAATGTATCATCAATTCCCATGGCCACCCTGATCCCCAGTCAAAGCTACAGTTGCCCTGGCAACCGCTCTTCCAGTCTACACTAAAGCATGGAAAGAAAAGATAGTATAAACACTGGCTCTACATTCAGTCTGCTTTAGATGCTCCACAAGGTCTGTGCGACACAAACAAACACACAGGCTGACGGCGGGGAAATAAAAGCCACACAAAGGAATGGTGGAGGAGAGTCAAAACAAATACTTGGGTAAAGGTCGGGTAAGGTAAAGTGTCCAGTCTAGCCGTTAACCATTAAATATCCAGTACATTTAAGAGAAATGATTACCTCCATCATCACAATGACTTCTGTTGAGTAAAGCAAAGAATAAAAGAAAAACACACAAAAACATGCAAGTACACACAAACAGGACTGACATATTTAGAGTTAGTAGTTGTGCGATTGTGTGAAAGCATCCTTTATCCACAGCATAAAAAACCACAAGCCACAAATTTGCGTTTTCATCATCGTTTAATTGCAACATTCAAATTCTCCTGTTTAGAAAAGTACATCTTTTTTACACAGCACCTTTTGCAAAGGGAAATATTCACAGCAACATGGACTCAAAAAAAAGTCACTCGGAATTGTCTGCTTCCTGATTAGTTCCTGACTTCTTTGAGCGTTTCAGCTGCTGTCCAGGACACCGAGTGCTACCTGAGAAATGGGATTTTTTTTGTGTGTGAGAGGTTTGGCATGTCGGCAGCTGCAGTCCAAAATCTATCAGTTTCCTGTTGTCACTCACTCTGCTTCTATTGGGCACATGGAAGCACGATTACATGTTCGTACCTCAATCCTGATGAGTACGATCTCCTTTTCAAGTTACAGAGTAAAGATGGCTGTAAACTCTTAGAGAACGTCTTTGGCAGAAAGCAGTGTGGTTGAAATAAAAACACACGCTCTCTGCCATTCCTGCCTTTTGCCTCTTCATACACCTCATTTTCTTCCTTCTATGACCACACCATTATCTTCCCGCTCCAGTGACATCACCGAACCCATCTGGTCTAAAGAGCACCTGTCCCCACTTCTGCTTTCCATTAGGGGTCAAAGGTTAAGGAGGGCTGTTCCCATGAAAGACTAATTACTACTCAACTCCCACCGCTTTCTACGGCTATAGGCCTGTGTCCACATGGGAAGATTGTGGGATCAATACATAGTCACGTCCAACCATGTAATACGTGAGCCACACCCACAGGTGGCACTGTAAGCAGACGGGAACACACCGAAAGTATAGAAGAAGAAGGAGCACCTGTGTGTAAAGTCTCCAAAGCAACAGAAGAAGATGATGATGGCAAGAGGAGCAAGTGCACTGGGAGTTACGTTCAATACAAGACAGCTTGTCTCAATTCCTTCTCCAAAAGTGGTGTTGGTCGTCCACATGACCACGACAAGACGGCCTTGTTAGATGGATGACAGGCCAGAACCGTACAAACGTCACCGCTCCCAACCTGAAAACCTTCCCGTGTGGACATGGCCAACGTAAGACCCCCAGATGTGGGACAGGAGAGATGGACAGAGAGAAGATGACACCACCCTCCCCCCACCTGACTGCTACCACCCTATTGTTGTTTTAGTCCTCTTTGTCCCGTCCAGCCTTTCCATCTGCGGAGTGTGAGACTTCAAAGGGGGCCAGCTTAGCTTATTAGTGGTGACGGAGGGCAAGCTTGTACTAGTCCTGCACCTGGAGGCGGACTAGGCAGACATGAGCGTCCTTCTAAATGTCCATTTTGAAAGCATCTTTTGTGCAAACAGCTGTGCAGTGCACTTGATGTCCTGCATGTGGTGGGGTTGTGTGGAGCGCTGAGCCAGTAGGTTGTGCTCTTCTAACTTATTCAGATAGAAATGCTTGGATAAGGAATGAAGAGTTATGTGGTTTTGGTTGCGCCCTCAAACCCCCCTCCCTCCACTTGACAACTAAGCCCTGTCTCCCCACCTGGCACCGCAACCTGAAGTGATTCATGGCGACACGAGTCTTATCAGTGCTGACTTTAACTACCGAAAATGTACATTTGTTCAAATTTAATAAGACAAGCTTTGGAAAGCTATTATTCCAATTTATATGAACTACTCTCATGTCATAATGAATTAAGTTCAGTTGTAATAAAAAAGAGTGAAAATAGATGGAATTGTAAGAGAGTCTTGCCTTCACTGGCATGGATTGCTGGTTCTAATTTTAAAAACACTCTTAGTTCTCCACATCCACGATGCTACGGTTACTTCTTTCAACTTTCATCTGTTCAGAAAACCTCCATGGATGATCTTCAGCCCCGCCCTGAGACATTTCCATCCCATTGTCTCCCCTGAGCACAACTCCTGGCACGGCCCCCACCTGACAGCACACTTTAACGTGCGTGGCCAAGTTCTTCTGGGTGCTAAAAGACTTTGCACAGGCCGGGCAGATGTGGCCTCTCTCTTTGGAGTGCACTGATGAGAGGTGCCTGTGCAGGTCTGTGCGGTCCCTGAAATGCTTCAAACAGTACACACACTGCATCAGCTTCTTCTTGAAGTGAATGGTCTTCTCGTGGCGGTCGGCGTTGGACTTGAGGGTGAAACTGGCCGGGCACTGCGAGCACAGGTAGCGTGCGGCAGCGGGCTCGACCACGGTGGGGCGATACAGAGACTGGGGATAGTGGAGGAACTGGGACTGGGACTGATGGTGAGGCTGGTTGTATAGACTTTGCATACCTGACCAGTCCAAGGACATGGCCATGAGAGACACGGTGTGGCGGTACTCGTGCTCCCTGAGATGGTCCAGACTGCTGAACAGCCGTTTGCACAGAGAGCAAGCAAACCCCTGCGAGGTCCAGGCACCGGGCTCTGGTAGGACGTCTGATCGAGCCTCCGTGCCCGGCACTGCCAGCCCTTCTATCGCTCTGGAAGCCGTGAATGTAGGGACTGTTAAACCAGAAGCACAACTCCCTTTGGCCATCTGATCCCTCTCACTGGGAGACTGGTCACCTTCCAAGGCTGAACAGCACAGAGAGAAGGAATGCATTTTTAGAGAAATACACCACTCTATCCAATCTGAAAGGACATATCATTGAAGGTCTTGGTCTGTTACCTGAGTTGTATTCCTCCTGATCTTCTTTGTCTTTCCCACCATCCTGAAAGCAGAGAACACCACGTCACGCCACACACATTTTAAGAGAGTGTATGAGAGGCAGTCTGGGCATGCAGGATGCAGGCAGATGAGACAAGCTGTGAACATAACAAGACATGAATACAGAAATTGTTTTGGATGAAAACCTAGCTTGAGCGGCAGTAACAATATCTCACGCAGCAACTCTCTTGTCTAAACTGCATCCCTACCCCCTCCTCACCAGGAGAAGAACACCACACACTGGGCAAACAGATGGCTTGTCCGCAGAAATGCTTGTTAAGAATCAAATACTCCTCCTAAAGGCTCACTTACCCAAACGCACAGACTGGCACAGGAATCACAGTCGGCCACACCACACGGTCATACTCACACACGCCCACACGGACACTGAAGAGAACAAACAATTTCTTGGGCTGCAGGAGCAAACCTTTCATTGTCTTTTAGTATTGATTGCACCTATTTGCTAGCACACGCTGACTGACTGTCGCGGTAGCCACATTAGCGCTTAGGGCCTAGCTATATGAAAAGATGGTATGAAAAAAAATAAATGGATAACGAATTAGAAATCTGGAAAGAAAGAAAAAGTGAACAGACAAATTCCAAACAGAAAAAGACATTAAAGGGCCGTTCACACATGAACCGTGTCCCAGCGTTGGCAGAAAGCCTTCCTCGACACGTTTGAAACACGGTGCAGACGCAGATTGGGGCGGTAGTACCACGGGTCTCCCCAAAAGACGAGGGAGGCTTCCACCATCTACTCTGCATCAGTGTAGCTCCTTGATGAGCGAGTGATGCTTCCGTGTTTAACTCTGCCACCTCAGTGTAGTTACAGTCTTCACACCGTGATGACTGGCGGATTTGTCTGTGTTGACATCACCAAACTTACGGTGTCGTTCTTTACACGGCGAAAGGGGTTTTGAACATGGTCCATTTTGAACCGCCAATAAAAACGTACACTTTTTTGGAAAGGCGAAATGCAGAGCCGCCATGAATACCTTATCTAAGCGGCAAGGTGTGAACGACCCTTATGAGGGGATTGAGGGAGGATTGTGTGTAGAAAGTGTCTTGATTACAACATGCCTGCCTGCCTTCACACCACAGGTCACTTTCTACTCCATCATCACTCATCCCCCTGCAGACACGGTGAGGCAGTCCCCCGGATGCTCTCCTTCACTCGCAAGAATCAAAGTTTGATCCAAGTGGAGGAGTGGTACCCAGAGGACAGCCTCTGCCTCTGGAGTGGAGCCAGGACTCTTTTTGCTTACCTCGGGCAAGGTGGAGAGCGCCGGGCCCTCAGGGGCCTCTTCCACTTCCATGTCTAGGATGTCCGAGTGCAACAGGAATGCCCCTGTCCGCAAACCAGGAGCCTCCAGGGGCCGGGGCTCAGTGGGGTGCAGTGGAGTGGGTGGACGAAAGGATGATGTTGATGATGGCGGTAACGGTGGAGGTGTTGGTGGAAGATGAGGAGGAAGAAGAGTAGGAGGAGGAGGAGAAGATCCAGCCCCGTGTTTGTTATGAATAGTGGCCCCTGTGGCCCCTGGCCGGAGTGTGCTGCAGTAGTTGTTGGAGCGGAGCCCTGAGGAGCACAGGAAACGAGTCTCACCCACCCACTCACGTACAACTGCATACTCTGCTAGCAGCTGGCCACCAGAACATAACGGGAGAGAGTGGGCAGGAGGGGTGTGTGGGGTGGTGGTGGTGGTGGTGAGGGGGTGGGAGGGAGGGTGGGGGGGGCAAAGAGGCTGCCAGTGCTGCACTATCAAACACCATGGAGAGGGGGAGGAAGAACAATTCTGAAGTTTCACTTTCCACCAAGCAGCCGAGGGGAAAGGGCTTCTCTTCTCTCTCTTTTCCATTTGCTCCTCTGCTCTCCTTCTCCTTCCACCCACATGCATGCACACAAGATGGCAAAGTGTGTGTGTGTGTGTCTACGCATATGAGTGTGTGTGCTTTGCAAGAGTGTGCTTGAGCTTTGTGGGTGAGTAAAATGCATATACGGAGAGGGCTTGAGGATCCTCTGTAGCATGGAGGGAGATTGTTTTGGAGACATGCCATCTTGCAGCTCAACTGAAGACTTTCGTTGCTCGCAGGGCAAAAGGACATCCACTAGGGAGGATGTTTACCAGCAACAAGTTCACACTCAAAGAATTAAAAGTAAATCGCAGACCTTCCTTTAACTATTCTCACATTTCCTGCTCAGCCTTTACTCTGTATTCCTATTCATTAGCGCGGACTGCACTGCACTGTGGATTGTGAGTGTGCAGGAATATGTGCCCACGTAGGCAGCAGTTATGCAGTGGCTGAGCCGTTCATTGCCCTCCTCTACACAATGGATAGAATCGTACCACGCTGAAGCTTGACCGTGGACGGATTCCTGGAATGCTGAACACCGCACCCGACACTCCCACTTACTTGGAACTCCCATTCTCTAGCCCACCTATGGCGGCAACAGGAGGCGCAACACAGAGAGGAAGGAGGTCACAGCCAAGGAAAGAGTTTGTGAGGAGCAATATTAAAGATACACACACACACAATTCATTAGGTGAATGTGCACAAGCTAATGTGATCCATGACGAGATCTTTACAAAAAAGTAAAGTTAAAAACAACCGAGCACTATTTGTATTATGTCATCAGTAGTGTGCATTTGGTGTACAATATAGTAGAAGGTGAGTGAATAGTCGATTTTGCAATTAGAAGGAAACAATACAATATTATGCAATGAATGGCAAATATTGGCACAAAATTGACTACAAGCTTGGGAGGACTGAATTGAATTGGGAATTATTTGAGGAATAGAACAATTGGAGAGATATCCTGACTCTTAAATATTTTCTAACTCAAGAGTTTTAATGACTTTCTCTATAATTAAGGGTGCCCTCAATGCTGACAAAATCGGCGCTTATTTCATAGTTATGGACCTAAAAATTATGTTTACCCCAAAAATAGACACAGTAGTGATTTTAGGCTGATTTTCGAACCAGTTTCAGCACATTTTGGAACACCCACTTTTAGATAAAAAATGTGGACATCCTGCATTAGCCTGCTGATGTCACTTACAGCAGACTGGAGGCAATATTGTATTGCTTAGTACGTGTTTTGGTAGCATCTTCCTCCTGAATCATGTTATTTTTGCGCAGAAATATGTCTGCCAGATAAATTGTTGTAGGTTGTAGCAATACAAGTAAAGGGGCCAGTCAAATGATGGTAATATGAGGAAAGTATGGACCTCTCCACTCAAATTGACTGGTGCAAAATGGGACAAACCAAGCGAGAGGAGTGTAATTTTCAGCGATCCTTTTAATGCAGGATTACGGTTTTGCTCAGAGTTTGAATGGAAAAAAATTTAAAAGACTCAAGTCAGATGCAATCCCAAAAATCAGGAGCACTCTCGAGGGGAGAAGCACTGAGTCAGGACCCACAAAACAACGGAGAACGGAGAGAAAAAACGAGAGTAAAAGAAGATAAACCACTAGTATTTTATTTTGCGTCCTCTTCTACTGATGTTTTCCTTAATATGCTTGAGGGAATGCTTAAAGAGCATGAGGAAACACATCCTATGGTGCCAATGGAAGAGCAGAGAAGTCTGGAAATGCAACAAAAACATGCAAGTAAATGATCAAAATAATAGTTTTTCATTCCTTCATCCACACTGTCTATGCGGGAATATAGGCTCCATTTCTGTAGATGATGTCACACCAAGAGGGGGCGGCATATCAGGTGTGGCCATGGAAAGGTAACGTTCCAAGCACTGTTAATTTTGATAGCAGTTTTTTTATTTAGTTTTAGTTATAGTCTTTTAGTTTTAGACCACGTTTACACTGCAAGACAAAGTGGCCCAAATCTGATTTTTTTTTAGATCTGATTTTTTCCAGGTGACTGTTTACACTGCATGTAAAATGTCATTTTGATCAGACTCCAGTGTAAACATGCACAGGCCCCAATGTGGCCCCAATGTGGTCTTAACGTCACTTGCAAGCATACTTCAATAAAGTGAAAACAAAGGAAGTTGACCGGGAGGAAGTCACTACTACTACAAAATAAAATACAAGTCGCAACACCTTAAAAATGTGAAAGTAAATGAAAGTAATATAATGTATGAATGGATGTATATAGTGTAATAAATATGGGAGGGTTGTATTCTTTTTATGGCTGTTAAGTAGAGGAGACATGGACATCAGCGTGGATCTACGTGAGCTTTATTTTTCAACTCACATGTAAGCAAATGCACCACAGCGTCAATTGCTGTCTTTCAAGAAATGCTATTTCTTAAAAATACAAATATATATACATATATTACATACAGCCTATTATTTGCACACTATTGACAAATGATGCCCCAATAATTTGGTCGTCTTAAATACACTTTGCTCGCTGAAACCGGATGTTGTGATGAAATATCCATTTCCGCTGGCGACTGCGTCTTTCCGGCGCATACAAGTGACGTAGCTCACCCAAAGCGGACGAAAAAGTCACGTTCAGGTCACATTCAGGTCGCATTGCGTTTAAAATGAATTCACATTTGAAAAAATCTGATTCGGATGTGGCTTGAATCTGATGCCAAAAGATGAGATTTGAAGCACTTTGGAGCGTTTAGTCTGGCAAAAAAATCAGATCTGTCACTTGAGGGCAAAAAAATCAGATTTGGTGTGCAGAGTAAATTAGTCAACGAAATTACACAACATTTTAGTGAGCTAAAATTACAGTAAATTTAGTCGACTAAAATATAAAGTATACAAGATAAAGCCTCTTTAAAGTAAATGTGAAAGCACTTTTATTTAGCCTACTTGCAAAGCATTTGTTTACAACAATAATAGCATGATATTCATGAATGATATTCAGAAATGATGTAGATAGTCCCTTTTTGCTCCACAGGTCAAAGCCAATAAATATCTTTGAAGCTCTTTTTCCATTTTTTCTTGTATGCAACGACTGTGGCAAAGCAGGTATGTACGTGTGTTATGAAACGGAATTATAAGCGGGAGGAACCGGAAGCAGCAAATAATAAATGTCCACTTCAAATAAATAAATAGAAAACGCTGCATCCACTTACTCTTTTAGTGGCGTGTGTGATGTAAGTGTAAGATATACCCCAAGGTTTACACATATTACGATGTGCTACATGTTAAATTCATACCTTTTGGTTTTGGTGGCGAAAAATTCAACGTCCTTACCTCACAAAGAAAAGCATCTGGATGGCTCTCCTTTGTAACTAATTCCCGGCCCCTCTCTCATATGTACGCTGTTAAAGAGCTGTGATTGGATATATTCCCAACTTTTCCTATCTACAAGACAAAATTAAATATGACTGGATTTTGTTTCTGTCAACATTTTCATTTCATTTCTATTCATTGACTAAAATGTCTGTTAATTTTGTTATCGTCTTAGCCAACATGCATTTGTTTTTATTTGTTATCGTCTTATTTTCATCAGGGGAAAATAGATTGTTGGCAATAACTAAGAGAAAAAAAATTGGTTCCGAGTACAGATATTTATCCACCCATTACTAAAAAACAAATGGGTATTATGGGGCGGCGTAGCTCGGTTGGTAGAGTGGCCGTGTCAGCAACTTGAGGGTTCTAGGTTAAATCCCTGTTTAGAAAAGCGCTATATAAATACAATTCACTTCACTATGGGAAATAGCTTAAAGATTTCTTTTCAGGAGCAAAAAATACATGGAGAACTTCTTAGTGATATTTCAGTCATCTGGACGCTAAGGGTCATTTAACAGGCCCAAACATGTAACAACACATACTATCAATCTACAGTTGTGGTCAAAAGTTTACATACACTTGTAAAGAATATAATGGCATGGCTGTCATGAGTTTCCAATAATTTCTACAACTATAATTTTTTTGTGATAGAGTGATTGGAGCACATACTTGTTGGTCACAAAAAACATTCATGAAGTTTGGTTCTTTTATGAATTCATTATGGGTCTACTGAAAATGTGACCAAATCTGCTGGGTCAAAAGTATACATACAGCAATGTTAATATTTGCTTACATGTCCCTTGGCAAGTTTCACTGCAATAAGGCGCTTTTGGTAGCCATCCACAAGCTTCTGGCAAGCTTCCGGTTGAGTTTTTGACCACTCCTCTTGACAAAATTGGTGCAGTTCAGCTAAATTTGTTGGTTTTCTGACATGGACTTGTTTCTTCAGCATTGTCCACATGTTCTCAATGGGGTTTAAGTCAGGACTTTGGGAAGGCCATTCTAAAACCTTAATTCTAGCCTGATTTAGTCATTCCTTTTGGCGTGTGTTTGGGGTCATTGTCCTGTTGGAACACCCAACTGCGTCCAAACCCAACCTCTGGGCTGATGATTTTAGGTTGTTCCGAAGAATTTGGAGGTAATCCTCCTTTTTCATTGTCCCATTTACTCTCTGTAAAGCACCAGTTCCATTGGCAGCAAAACAGGCCCAGAGCATAATACTAACACCACCATGCTTGACAGTAGGAATGGTGTTCCTGGGATTAAAGGCCTCACCTTTTCTCCTCCAAACATATTGCTAGGTATTGTGGCCAAACAGCTCATTTTTTGTTTCATCTGACCACAGAACTTTCCTCCAGAAGGTCTTATCTTTGTCCATGTGATCAGCAGCAAACTTTAGACGAGCCTTAAGGTGTCGCTTCTGGAGCAAGAGCTTCCTTCTTGCATGGTAGCCTCTCAGTCCATGGTGATGCAAAACACGCTTGACTGTGGACACTAACACCTGTGTTCCAGCAGCTTCCAATTCATTGCAGACCTGCTTTTTGGTGGTTCTCGGTTGACTCTTGATCATCCTGACCAATTTTCTCTCAGCAGCAGGTGATAGCTTGCGTTTTCTTCCTGATCGTGGCAGTGACAAAACTATGCCATGCACTTTATACTTACGAACAATTGTCTTCACAGTTGCTCTTGGGACTTTAAGCTGCTTTGAAAGGGCTCCAAGTGACTTTCCTGACTTGTTCAAGTCAACGATTTGTTTTTTCAGATCTGTGCTGAGTTCCTTTGACTTTCCCATTGTTGCGTTTGTAACCGAGTCCAATGACTGCATCACATGAACCCCTTTTAAATGGGCTCAGAGAAGTCAACAGGTGTCGTCAATCATAATCACTCACATGAAGTTAAAGGCCTACTGAAATGATTTTTTTTATTTAAACGGGAATAGCAGATCCATTCTATGTGTCATACTTGATCATTTCGCGATATTGCCATATTTTTGTTGAAAGGATTTAGTAGAGAAAATCGACGATAAAGTTCGCAACTTTTGCTCGCTGATAAAAAAAGCCTTGCCTGTACCGGAAGTAGCGTGACGTCACAGGAGCTAGTATTCCTCACAATTCCCCATTGTTTACAATGGAGCGAGAGAGATTCGGACCGAGAAAGTGACGATTACCCCATTAATTTGAGCGAGGATGAAAGATTCGTAGATGAGGAACGTTACAGTGAAGGACTTGAGAGGCAGTGATGGACGTATCTTTTTTCGCTCTGACCGTAACTTAGGTACAAGCTGGCTCATTGGATTCCACACTTTCCTTTTTCTATTGTGGATCACAAATTTGTATTTTAAACCACCTCGGATACTATATCCTCTTGAAAATGAGAGTCGAGCACGCGAAATGGACATTTAAAGTGACTTTTATCTCCAAGACAATACATCGGTGACACACTTAGCTACTGAGCTAACGTGCTAGCATCGTTCTCAAATGAAGATAGAAACAAAATAAATAAACCCCTGACTGGAAGGATAGACAGAAGACCAACAATAATATTAAACCATGTACATGTAACTACACGGTTAAAAATTCTCAGCCTGGTAAGGCTTAACTATGCTGTTGCTAACGACGCTAAGGCTAATTTAGCAACTTAGCAACCGGACCTCACAGAACTATGATAAAACATTAGCGCTCCACCTACGCCAGCCAGCCCTCATCTTCCCTTCAACAGCCGTGCTCACCTGCGTTCCAGCGATCAACGGCGCGACGAAGGACTTCATCCGTGGGTTTGGCGGCAAGCATCGGCTAGGCGTCAGGGTAAGTAGTCAGTATTGTAATGCCCCGCAGTGGAGAAGGAGTCACACAGACGAGGAAGCGCTGCTCAATCGCTTTATTAACAAGCGGTAACTGGTTGTAGTTCAAAAAGTAACGCACACATATACACGAGCTGCTGTTAGCCAAAACTCACGCTCACACACACTCAAGTTCTCCGCCAACTCACTCGCGCATGCGCGTTCCCCAAACCCTTAAAGACACAGTACACTAATGCAAATATCACGGATATTACAGTATTGTACTTAGCCGCTAAGACACCGATCGATCCCACCTACAACGTTCTTCTTTGCAGTCTCCATTGTTCATTAAACAAATTGCAAAAGATTCACCAACACAGATGTCCAGAATACTGTGGAATTTTGTCGAAGAAAACAAGAGGCTTTTCTATCGGGTCCGATGGGGTCCAACCACTTCCGTTGCTTTTGTGATGTCACGCGCATAAATCATATCCAAAGGAGTTTTTCAACCGGAAGTGTGGCGGGAATTTTAAAATTGCACTTTATAAGTTAACCCGGCCGTATTGGCATGTGTTGCAATGTTAAGATTTCATCATTGATATATAAACTATCAGACTGCGTGGTTGGTAGTAGTGGGTTTCAGTAGGCCTTTAAGAGGCCATGCCATGAAGCTAATTTGATTTGATTGTAACTTTTCTACATCACCAAAATTGATAATGTATGTTGCTGTATGTATACTTTTGACCCAGCAGATTTGGTCTCATTTTCAGTAGACCCATAATAAATTCATAAAAGAACCAAACTTCATGAATGTTTTTTGTGATACACAAGTATGTGCTCCAATCACTCTATTACAAAAAAATAAGAGTTGTAGAAATTATTGGAAACTCAAGACAGCCATGACATTATGTTCTTTACAAGTGTATGTAAACTTTTGACCACGACTGTATATAAAATGGTTAACCAAATGCTAAACATTGTCTTAAAAGATGTATTTTTCCATGCAAAGGGAACGGCGTGGTTCAGGATGGTAAAGCGTGCTAGCAACCTGAGGGTTCCTGGTTTGATCCCCAGCCATCCTAGTCACGTCCGTTGTGTCCTTGAGCAAGACACTTCACCCATGCTCCTGAATAGCAGCTCCCGCCATCACTGTGTGAATGGGTGAATGTGTAAATAGTGTCAAAACACTTTGACTACTTTGAAGGTAGAAAAGCGCTAAACAATTATAACCCATTTATCTGTGAAGCCAGTTTTAATTCCTAAATAAGACGTGCCGCCATGAGAATGAGACACTAATGTCAGTATGATCCGTGCCGTTAATTGGATGTTCTGCACACACTGTACACAGTGCCAGTGTGGAGAGGTGCACAGGGGGTGGTCCGGCCAAATCCACTGTCTGGCTTCGATTCTCTAACATATAAAGGAGTGACAGAGGTCAAATCCCACTGATCCTAATTGGATTCAGGATGCTGACTGACAAACAGACTGTCTCCACTGTATTGTTGATCTATCACATGCTTGGAACCTTTTTCACTATCCCTTTCAGAAGACAACAAATCCATACACGATTTGCCAACAAGGTGAGGGTCCGATCAGTAGCAAATGTAAAATATAGAATATTATAATAGTCAGTTTAGTGTACAGTATCTCTTAGTATCAAGCACCACTCCAATGTAATGGTTTCACCCACCATCAAAACATTCAGTTACTTTCCAATGCACAAAATTGGCTAGCGAAACGCTAGGGGGGTTTGTGGTCATTTCAGCTTGTTCAGTGGGAGAAGCTCTCGTGTCAAACAGATACAGTACCATCATTTCTACACTAGCCTGTTTTCCGTAATGTTTTAATGTGTGTTAAATAACGTTTTTTGTGATTATGATAATCCCAAAACATGAACAAAAAATAGCTACTTGGATTGCTTTGACTATTTAAATAAAATTGTGCCTCAATGCAGTGGAATATTTAAATATATTGCTGGATGGCATGTCAATCATATTGTCTAAATTATTGTATATGGACATTCCATTCTCACGTTATAAATGCAATGTAGAAAGTATGATCAACAATGTTGCATGTAGGGCTGCAAATAACGATTAATTTGATAATCGATTAATCTGTCGATTATTACTTCGATTAATCGACTAATAATCGGATAAAAGAGACAAACTACATTTCTATCCTATCCAGTATTTTATTGAAAAAAAAACAGCATACTGGCACCATACTTATTTTGATTATTGTTTCTCAGCTGTTTGTAAATGCTGCAGTTTATAAATAAAGGTGTATTAAAAAAACAAATTAAAAAAAACCTCTGCGCATGCGCATAGCATTGATCCAACGAATCGATGACTAAATTAATCGGCAACTATTTTAATAATCAATTTCAATCGATTTAATCGATTAGTTGTTGCAGCCCTAGTTGCATGTGGATGTTTTCTCACGCATTTCCACTTGAGCAGAATATGTCATTAGTTAACAACAGCGCAAAACATTTCCAAAATGTTTTTTTTTCTAAAGTAACAACTTTCGGAGGTGAAAAAAATATTAACAAATGTTCACTTTTTTTTAAAAGTCAATTTAAAACACAAGGCAGTTTGGCCAATGAAGTTTACGTCTAATAAATCAGCTTTGTTATAACAACAGTTCTGTCAGTGAAACAGTTTGGCCAACAAAAATAAATAGGAGTGACACATCTCACATTTAATACACAAGCTTTGTGCCTCACTGACAACTCAGTGTGCTGTTACTTTATAGCCTGCATTCAATCATTCATTTCAGTGTGATGACAAAACATTTTAGCTAGTGTTGTCTCTGGCAAAGTACGCAATTAAATAATGAACAAGCGACCATCCCAGTAACAAATGATGAGACGTAAAAAGGCATGTGTAGCGAAGTTCCCTACACATTGTTTTGCAGATCGCCTGCTGCATGTGTCCTTTCGTCCACAACGCTCCTTGAGTCAGAGCCGGTGAGTGAAAGGGCGAGTCACCACGCTGTGTTGTGCTTTCAAAATGAAAGCACATGAGTTAAGGCTTTCAAAACAAAATATTTGTCTCCTTCTTTGTATGATTTTTGGGTTAGACAAATGCGTCCCCCCGTCTTCCCCTGTTTCTATGTCTATGGTTTTCATCCGGGGGCCGAATGTAAACATTTAGTCACACTTTTCTAGCAGATATATTTCTCACATTTAGCTCACTACATTATGCACATTATGTTAATCCAATTTTTAAAAAGGCAAACCCAATCTAATTAAGGTGGTTGTATCTGTTTTAAAAAGATGGTTTCAAGCCAATTCATGTAGCAGGTTTCTCTAAACAAACTGCAATGGCCATTAAAGAGTTAACTGCTTATCCTGCTTGAACTTCATTGCTAACCAAAACATCAGCACCAACCAAAGTATTTTAACAATAACACCAGTCAACTAGTTTCTAGAATCGTACTGCCTTCCACCTCAATTATCTTAACAAAACCCTGTCATTTTAAACACCAGAATCCTTGATATATAATTGTTCTGACAAATGTTAAAAACAATTTAAATCAGTTTACTCACACTTTTTCATTTTGACTGAATTACTGAATTATTTGCTTGCTTAATTTCAATGAATCTAAAAAAAAACGACCTCAATATTTTGACACAAATGCAATTTTATTGTCAGAATGGCATACAGAAATTTTTTAAATATATATATTTTACTTGAATGCACGTCATTTATTTGCTCAACACTTGTTAACTGTTTTACCTAAAGTACAGTTTGAGTTTTTTTTTTTAAATTATATTTGTCAGTGAGCACACCACCTTTGCACTGACGTATGCAATGACCTGATCACTGACTGTATAAAAACCTGCTCCGCCTTTCAAGTAACCATCCACGGTTAAGGTAAAGTCAAAACTAATTGTGTGATTAATCTGCATTTATACATGAATCATGCGATAATTTTCTGTGATTGATCGCATTTGTTAAAGCGATAACTTTGCTTTGACAGGTCTTATTGTTACATCTATCAATTACCCCAATTAGATGCCTGGTCCCCTCTGCAGTTGGGTTCATGGCCACTACAGAATACAGTGTACAGTGATACCTCGATTTACAAACTTAAATGGTTCTTCAACATGGTTTGTAAACCAAATAGTTTGTATAGTGAAGCAGAACACCCTATAGACTTAGACTTAGACTTAGACAAACTTTAATGATCCACAAGGGAAATTGTTCAACATAGTAGCTCAGTTACAATGATGGAAAGGACAATGCAGGTATAAATAGACTAATATAGCTATAAAAAAATCAAAAATATATACGAATATATACATCATATGTGTACAGAGTAATGTATATACAGATATATTATATTATGTATATAACATATATACAATATAAACCAATGACCATGTACAATATTACAGTATATACAGTCTATATGACAGCAGCAGCATAAAATGGAGAGTAGGTCCAGCAGGAAATAGAAAATAGACATTATAAACAAAGAGAAGTAGCTAACATGTCAGGTGTCAGGTAATAGGCAGATGTCATGTATTGCTGTATGGCGAGTGATTATACAGCTGGATGGAGTGTGGAATGAAGGAGTTCTTGAATCGCACAGTGCGGGAAGGAAGTTGAAGGAGCCTGTTGGAGTATGAACTCCGCTGTCCCTTAATTGTCAGGTGGAGTGGGTGGGCAGGATTGTCCATGATGGCCAGCAGTTTGTCCAGTGACCTCCTGTCCCTCACTGACACAAACGCCTCCAATTGCATGCCAATAGTTTGGCCGGCTTTCCGGATCAGATTATCAATCCGGTTTGAGTCCCTTTTGCTAGTGCAGCTCCCCCAACAAACCACTGCAAAGTACAGTGCACCGGCCACAACAGACTGATAAAATATCTCCAACAGCTTGCTGCACACATTGAATGACCTAAGCTTCCTCAGGGAAAAGAGTCTGCTCATGCCCTTCTTGTAAACAGCTTTGCAGTTGTCCTTCCAGTCCAGTCTGCTGTTCAAGTGGACTCCCAGGTACTTGTACTGCTCCACTACTGCCACTTCCCGGCCCTGGATCTTGATGGGCTCCACCGGGGTCACTCTCTTCCTGAAGTCGATGACCAGCTCCTTGGTCTTGTCCACATTAAGGACCAGATGGTTCGCCTGAGACCACTCCACAAAGTCAACGATCAGTGTCCTGTACTCCAATTCCCGTCCCTCTCCGATACACCCGACCACAGCAGAGTCGTCAGAGTATTTCTGCAGGTGGCAGGACCTGGAACTATACTGGAAGTCTGAGGTGTACAGGGTGAACAGGAAAGGAGACAGGACGGTCCCCTGTGGAGCACCTACACCACTGACCACAGTATCCGACACGGAGCTCCCCAGTCGCACAAACTGGGGCCTGTCAGACAAGTAATCAGTGATCCAGGAGACAATGGATGAACTGACACCCATCCTGAGCAACTTGTCACTCATCAGAATTGGCTGAATGGTGTTAAAGGTACTGGAGAAATCAAAAAACATGATCCTCACAGTGCCCTTCCCACCATCCAGGTGAGAGTGAGCATGATGCAGCAGGTAGATAACAGCATCGTCCACTCCTACATGGGGCTGATATGCAAACTATAGAGGATCCAGGGAAGGAGCCACCAGTGGCCTCAGCTGATCCAGCACAAGTCTCTCGAGGACCTTCATGACCTGGGACGTCAGGGCAACAGGTCTGAAGTCATTTGAGCTTGATGGGATCCATAGCACAGTATCCGTTCTAGCTTCAGACTCAGGTTGAAGATGAAGTGCAGGATCCCAGTTAGCTGAGCAGCGCAAGTCTTCAGGACCCAGGGGTTGACTCGGTCAGGGCCTGCTGACTTAGCTGGATTGACTTTCTCCAGCTGCCGTCTTACAAGTCCAGGTGTCAGACACACCGGGCTGGCTTTCTCAGTGGGGGTGGAAGTGGGGGAGGGAAGAGGGGGGAAAAAAACGGCTGTGGCAGGTAAAAGAGAAGGAGGGGGAGGTGGAGGTGTGAGAACAGGAGTAGTGGGGGGAGGGCCAGTAAGGGGTGCGTTGCTAAATCTGTTGAAAAACAAATTCAGCTCGTTGGCTCTATCTGCACCCCCATTCAGCAGTTTGGCTTTGTTGTTGAAGCCTGTGATGGCCTTCATACCCTTCTAAACCTCACAAGTGTTGTTTTGTTGGAGTTTAGCTTCAAGCTTCCTTCTATAGGCATATTTCCCTTCTTGAAGATTAACGCTGAGCTGCCACTGAATCCTCTTCAACTCGTCCCGATCACCGGATCTGAAGGCTCGCTTCTTTTTATTTAGCAGCACCTTTAGCTGGCTGGTGATCCAGGGCTTGTTATTTGGGTAACAGTGGACAGTTTTTGTCGGGATGATGGGAGTCCTTACAGAAATTTATGTAGTCAGTGATGCAGTCTTTGATTTTTTTGACATTTGTCCCGTGAGGCTTACAGAGTACTTCCCAGTCTGTAGTCTCAAAGCAGTCTTGTAAGGCTATGCCTGCCTCAATGCTTCTCATTTGCACTGATTTAGTTGAGATGGGCTGCCTCCTCACAGCAGGAACGTAATGAGGTGTTAAAAGCACCAGATTATGATCAGACCGTCCAAGGGGGGCAGGGCAGTGGCGCTGTATGCATCTTTTGAATTAGCATACTGTAGGTCAGAGTTTTATTTTCCCGTGTTGCACAGTGTACATATTGATGGAAAGTGGGTAAAATAGAGTCCAGAGAAACATGATTAAAGTCACCCGAAATGAGAATGAGGGCATCGGGATGTTTGGTCTGTTGCTTAGCAACAGCGGCGTGAATGGTGTCACAAGCATGTAAGAATGTAAACATGAATAATTGGTTGTAGCCTTGACAAAAGTCCCTATTTTAGTAAAAAAAAAAAAAAAAAACTGCACATTTTGAAGACACTAAATATTGTGTATAGGTACTGTACGTATATCAAACCAACATAACAAGGGGGGTAATGGTTCAGCAATCTCTTTTTTATCCAAACAACACAACAAAATGTTACAGCGAGCTTAAATGTCAACACACACACACATATACAAGTCATGTTAGTGCGCTCCAAAACGTTAACCACTATGTTGCTACAATAAACACAGATAAACGAAAACATCCTTTGTTCCATTTGTGGCATTGTTGAACACTTTGAGAGTTTCGGAGAGATAAACGAGCAGTGGCTCCACATAGTCACCGCTAGCGTTAGTGCAAACTAGCCATGTGAAGCGACGATCCTTCATCAGCTTGTGTCCCGGTAGTGCCTTCTCCTTCGCTGTGATAAAAGTCCGCTGTGGCATCTTTTTTGGTCTCATCACAATTAAAGACTTTCTGCAGAACAAAGCCCCCTTCGCTGATAAAATCCTCAAACTGAAAGTGCCGCAAGCCGGAGGCTAACTTGCAAAAAGGCTACTTCAAAGCGGTTGTCTAGCAATCCTGTGAGAGTTTGGACACAATTAAAGTCTTTCTGATCCCACAAAGTGATCTTTAAGACAGGCTGACACAGCTCTCGTAAGACAATTGTGGAAGTAAACGCGTCAGAAGTGCCGCTTCCGTGTGTAAACAGAATGTTAAAAATAAATTAAAGTACCAATGATTGTCACACACACACTAGGTGTGGTGAGATTATCCTCTGCATTTGACCCATCACCCTCACCCCATGGGAGGTGAGGGGAGCAGTGAGCAGCAGTAAGCAGCAGCGGTGGCCGCGCCCGGGAATCATTTTTGGTGATTTAACCCCCAATTCCAACTCTTGATGCTGAGTGCCAAGCAGGGAGGTAATGGGTCCCATTTTTATAGTCTTTGGTATGACTCAGCCGGGGTTTGAACTCACAACCTACCGATCTCAGGGCGGACACTCTAACCACAAGGCCACTGTGACGTAGGGTGCCCCACCTCTTCAAAAATGCCTATGCCCGTGTGTACAGAAAGAGATGTAATCAAAATGGCAGCCCTCGATGGCTTAAAAGGGCATGCAAAATGAATGAATGAATTAATGATGTGTTCGTACGCCAAAACATGGTTCGTACACAGAGGCGCATTTGGTGCGATTTAAAAGTTTGTAAACCAAAAAGGCGTTCGTAAATCAAGGTTCCACTGTATATTCATACAAAGTAGCACAAATATAAAACAGATACTGTCGGGAAAGTCAAGTCTTAGTGCTGACATTGAGGGGCCTGCCTCAAATTGGACCAGGTGACCTTTCTTTACTCTTTCCGGCTCATGATCGATACTTTCCCAGGATGTTGAACTGATGTTCCGCCATGGAGGGGCAAAGCGACAGGAGCAAGCCAAATAAGGAGGAAGTAAAAAGGCAGTGAACAGGGGAGGGAATGAGGAAGAGTGTGAGGGACGAGTGTTAAGGAGGGGTGAAGGAGAAGTGGATGGATGGGGGAGGAGGAGATGGTGGGGGAGTAAGGAAGGAAAAAGGGCCAGGAAGGATATGAAGTGGGGGTGACGGAGAAGCAGGGTGGGAGAAAACAAGAGGAGGGGGAAGAGGGCTAAGTGGAGTGAAGGAGTTAGAGAGCAGCAGGGTGACTTGTCCTCCACCCTGTAATCTGAGGTACAGTGTTTGTTTCTTTTATGTCCTCCTTTAGACAACGGGACAAACCCTGGGGGAAGCGAGCTTGTTGGACATTTCCATAACCCCTTATTATGTAGGCTACACACATTGGGCCCCATTCAGCAATCGTTCTTAAGAACTAATTTTGTTCTTAGGCCCACTTACAAAGTTTATAAGGAGATTTTTGTATCCACTAATGTTTTCTTAGCTGGAATTTGTTCGCAGGTAAAATCTACGAGTACTCCAGAGCACTCTTAGGGTGGCCTATTTGTTCTTAAGTGTGACAAGTTCCCTTACTTCTATTGTCTAATGTTACATTAATATCATAGATAGATACTGTAGATAGATAGATAGATAGATAGATAGATAGATAGATAGATAGATAGATAGATAGATAGATAGATAGATAGATAGATAGATAGATAGATAGATAGATAGATAGATAGATAGATAGATAGATAGATAGATGTAGATAAGACAGACAGACAGACAGAGACAGACAGACATATAGCAAAATGAGCAATATATAGACATTTCAAAATACCGTGTGCAAATTGCAATGCTTTTGCTGCTACTGCAAGATGCCGCAGATCGTGCCTTGGGGAGGGAGTGCATATTTCAGGACCATGTCGACCTATTTGCCCAAAGTGAAAAATATTTATTTGAACGCTTTAGGCTACTGAGAGCTGTCCCCCCTTTCTTAAACTTACGTTTTGACATTATGTATTTCCCTCGCGGGATAATACGAATTTCTCTTCTGTAATCTGTTTGTGTTTTCTCCATGTGTTTGATGTTCGGCTTTTCCATCGGAATTGTGCCCTTATATGGGGAATTAAGAGCATTTACCTATGCAAATTACGGAATTAAGGGCGTTTACATATGCATATTGGGGAAATAAGAGAGTGTTTATATGCAAATTATGATAGACACGTACGCGCTAACCATTTGGCATTCAGCAACTTAAGAACAGCAGGTGGGAACAATTTGGGCGTTTAAGAACACGTCATGAATTTGAATGGACTCTTCTTAGGAAATCACTTCGGAAGAAAGATAAGAGGAAAAGTTAGGAACTTTTTGCTGAATGAGGCCCAATGTCTCTTGTGTGTATCTTTTCTTTCAAACACACACCAAATGTATGTTCTTTTTCTTTTAACACCAAACAAATTGTAGTTCTAAACAAGGACAAAACTCCTCTATTATACCCTAATTGTGTCTGACTATAAGAAACTAACACATATATTCAATAAGAACAACCAAAATGAGCAACAGAGCAAAATTGAATTGACCCAATCTCCTTTTAAGCAATGAAAGCTGATGCAGTTGAGTGTAGTGTGCGTGCAGGCGTGTGTCTTCATGGAGGCTGTGACAGAACGCCATCCCCTTCAACAGAAACATCTCAATCACTCGCACTTAACACCTACACTCGCGACATGCACGAGCGAGCGCCGGTGTCACACCGCTAACGTGCATTTCTTGGCCCTGCTTTTCATTTTATACTTGAGTGTGCATGACGGGGCATAAAGTTGCCCACCCCCACCCTTTTTTTTTAATTTTCAGACAGGCCCACCTCAGGACAACAGATCTAATCGCTAGCAAATAAAACCCAAACACATATTTTCCCCACACTGAAGGAGACATAAATGTTTACACATTCAAACGGCACAACAATAAACAGTTTAACACCCTCACTGGATGCAAAATAAAATTAAATGATAAACTGTATAAAGAATTGGTAATTAGAATACTTGATGATTTTAAGGGTCCTATAAATATGATGCATCAGTGAGCTGAACACAACTTAATAGCTGAATAGAGCATATCTATTCCTACATATTTGCTATGATCATTTCAGGTCAATTGTTCAATCTTGCTCCACCTGTTTTTTCGTTGTTTTTAGCACAATTTTAAAAGGCACTTTTGTTGTGTTGCGGCGTGCATCAAATATCTTCATCACTTGAGTGACACATTGCATTTGAACTGATGTTGGTTGTTAACACCTTAGCAAACATTTCACTGCAGGGAGAAACTTTCACAAATAACCACAAAAAATCTTCTCGTGACGGCGCAAGTTATTCCAACAAAATGTTCTCGCACTGAGTCACCACAAGCAAGTCATCACTGGCAGCGACACACACGCACACATGCACGCACGCACACACGCACGCATGCATTCAGGCCTATCAAAATTGTTGCTAAAACAAACACTGAAGTACATTTATGATTGTTTGTACGAGTCTCCCAGTGAAGAAATGCAGTCGAGAAAAAACTTCAATGTAACCTCACAATACTGTTTTGTCATGACTCAGGATGAGTTAAGACAGCAATCGGTAAAACTGTTACTTTTGTTTGTGGTGTGTACATTATCTACATATATTTTCTATTGCACCTGTTTTAGGGTTCAGTTCCGTTTCTGATATTGTTTTTCAGATGGAATTGTTAGAGCAGTGGTTCTTAACCTTGTTGGAGGTACCGAACCCCACCAGTTTAATATGTGCATTCACCGAACCCTTCTTTAGTGAAAAATAAAATGTTTTTTTTTCAAATTCAAGAAAAGGTTATATGTTTTTTTACTGGTGCACAAAATGAACCGTGCATGAACATCACCTTGTTCAAAGAACAAAACCAACACAGTTCATGAACTCACAACAAATTACACACCTTACACATATTATCATGAATTGATTAACGTGGACCCCGACTTAAACAAGTTGAAAAACTGATTCGGGTGTTACTATTTAGTGGTCAATTGTACAGAATATGTACTATACTGTGTAAACTGTACTGTTTCATATAATGTATTCTCTTCCTTTGCAATCTACTAGTAAAAGTTTAAATAAATCAATCAAAAAACCTGCAAATCAGATGGAAAATTAGAGGGAACATTGTTTGGGGGTATCCATAATACGCCGATAGGGAGAAGTTTTTATTTACACGATAAGTCGGATGTGTCTTTACGTCCATGGCGGAGGCTCCGCCGAACCCCTGAGGCCGACTCACCGAACCCCTAGGGTTTGATCGAACCCAGGTTAAGAACCACTGTGTTAGAGTAACACTTTAGTGAACAAAACCATGACATCTGATGTTAGGTCACATAAAAATGTATGATGTATTGGGGTGGTATGCTCAAATGTACTAGAACGGTACCTCAACTTAAGAGTGGTTCAACTTCAAAGTGTTTTGAGATGAAAATCAGATTATATTTATTGAATTATAGAAGTAAATCATCAAACACCTGACCAAGCGTGTCGCCAACTTGGCAAAGCGTATCACGGCTCGTTTGCACCTACCTGAAGCAGAATGAGTCTAACGTCAGCTAAGAATGTTAAAAGAATATCTAAACGGCTGAAAAAATAAATAAATGTAAAAGCTGCTGATGGTGTGTTTGACGGAGAAGCAGCTAGAAAGAGATACCAAAGAAGTCTGCATTCCAAACTAAAAGCTTTACATTATTATTACATTACTTCATAAAACTACTGTAGTTTGTATTACCATATTTTCCAGACTATAAGCCGCTCTTTTTTACAGCGCTTTGAACCCTGCGGATTATGAAACGAGGCAGCTAATTTATGGATTGTTTTTCGCTAACGGCCATAATACTTTGTATTCAACAAAACATTTTCATATTGTGGAGAAAGAAACACGGAAAATGTGTGTTATCGTTTGTGCTCTGGCGTCATCGTCTGGACGAGTTTGCTCACTGCAGGTGCTGCAGGTTGAACATGTACTTCTTGTTTTGTGCCTTGAACCGTAAGTGCATCCCGTTTTGTTTACTATACGTCCATAGCATTTCTGCTCGTATGGATTCTTCATTCATCACTCCAAGCAATGTACATGAACTGTACATTTAAGGTGTGTGTGCGTGCGTGTACGTGTGTGTGTGTGTTAGTAAACAAGGACTTACAAGACAAGGAGTGTCCTCCTTTGGGCAGATACTCAAAGAGCAAGGGGTTATCATCTCCCATCATCTCAGCCCGCAGCGACAGCAGGCTGTTCTTACTCATCAGTGCCGCCTTCAGGTTGGCCACCGATGAGATCGTACCGCCTCCTCCTCCTCCGCTCGCCTCTTCTGATTCGTTGGGACCCAGGAAGCCCGGCTCTGCCGCAAGAGCCTCTTCCTGTTTGAGGAAAAAGTCAAGGCGTTCACTGCGGCTGTCGGAGCTGTTGGCCTCGGTCACGTCTGCGCCTGAGTAGACAAGAAGTGACAGAAGACAGGAGAGTCACTTATTGCTGCCATTACTGACATGTCTGTCCATGCAACATAAGCCAGCACAGCAGAAGTCAAATGGTAGGCGAGGCCACACAACGTTGCTGCTTCACCTTCATTCCAAGGATTACACGCCCCTGTGTAGGCTGGATACCACTCATAGATTTGTGACTTGCTCAGAGAGAGAGAATAAAAAACATTGTGTTTTAAAAAGCTGTCAAGATTTAAAGCTCTCACCTGGCAGTGATATCAGCTTGAGAGAACACTAGAAGCAGCATATTAAAGCAATTCTGTTAAACCCTCACAGACAACCATCACATCTTATTCACCTCCTCCTTACCGCGCATCATCATCATCACCAGCCCACTAAAATGTAGGCTCATAGAGAGACAGTGATCAGGAAGACACAGACACACACAGTGTGTGTTATGTCGGCGCTGTCAGTGTCGTGGAAAGTGGAGTGTGTAGAGAAGCTGTCAGCGATAGTTGCGACGGTGGAGGTTCCATTGTGAATGCCGACAGCTTAACGCACTCACATAGACACCTACACATTTTTGTTGCATCATAATTGACATTTAACTGAACACTTGCTTTCCCCAACAAATAAGGACATCAACTGTGCACATCACTAGAGTTGTGTGTTACAACAACTCAAAGACACATTTTTATGTGCACTGTAGTGCAGACTTCATTAAGTGTGGGGCCATAATTATGGATGACATTCTAATTCCTTGATGTACCTTTACTTATATTTGAAGTAGTTGAGGAACTACTTAAAGTGGAATAAATAAGGATGCACATAAGAAAATGTGATGAAGAGAGAAAAAGAAAAAAAAGGTGAGCACAAAAACAACATTTTAGTTTGTAACGCCATCAGTGTGTGAATGTGTGTGTGAATGGGTAAATGTGGAAATACTGTCAAAGCACTTTGAGTACCTTGAAGGTAGAAAAGCGCTATACAAGTATAACCCATTTATCATTTTAACGTACAGGAATGTATGATTCCTATTCAGCCACGTCTTGTGCAGTGGAAGTCAAGGTGACAGCAGTTTGCCTCCATGTCTCGAATACAGATGGCTCTACAGTGTTCTCCCACAGCCCGCTAGGTCAATGTTGACCTCTCTCTCATACACACTATTTGTCATTTGTCATTAGTCATGCTCAGTTCAGACACATGGAAACAGAGCAATTAGTTGCATGTCTTGTATGTATGCTTGAAACTAGGCACATATCAAAGAAATTCATTGACAATGAAAAAATACTAACTACATCTGCTAATTAATGAGGTGTAATACAAAAGCTATATTAAAACGGTCTGTATAAGGAACATGTATTAATTTGTTTATTGCAGTGGTGGTCGTTTTTAATGGTGTGCAATTGCATTACATTGACAGCTAATGTTTAGATCTTCTCTACTCAAAGTTTGTGTGTATTAAAACACATGCCAACTTGATAGAGCACGCAAAGCTGATCTACTCAGGTCGTGGGCAGAGGATTGCATCGCTTACAGTGCAAAATCTGTGAAAAATAGAAAGCGCAATCCATTTAGCGTGCCTGTCTTCGTGTAAGTGCAGAATATTTGCCGATCATCAAAACGCCCACACTACTGGGATGAGGAGATGCAAATACTAGTGCTTGCAATGTGATTTATCAAGACTGAAACTGTTCTGCGGCCGCTGCTTTGCATCTAGTTTTAGCATGTCTGGAATGTACGGTACATGCAAACTGGAATAGTTACGCACAAATGTGCGAGAAAGGAGGTGATCGTGCTGTGAAGACAGACAATGGAGAGAGTATATTCCATCTGTGTGTGTGTGTCGACATATTGGGACTGTCAGGGATAAAATGTTAGACATATCACCGATTCAGCAATGACATACAATTGTATATCTGCTGGATACCTAAGGGTCTTATTACAACTAATTCAATGGTTCTTAACCTGGGTTCGATCGAACCCTAGGGGTTCGGTGAGTCGGCTTTAGGGTTTCGGCGGAGCCTCCGCCACGGAGGTAAAGACACATCCGACTTATCGTGTAAATAAAAACTTCTCCCTATCGGCGTATTATGGATACCCCCAAACAATGTTCCCTCTAATTTTCCATCTGATTTGCAGGTTTTTTGATTGATTTATTGAAACTTTTACTAGTAGATTGCAAAGGAAGAGAATACATTATATGAAACAGTACAGTTTAAACAGTACAGTACATATTCCGTACAATTGACCACTTAATGGTAACACCCGAATCAGTTTTTCAACTTGTTTAAGTCGGGGTCCACGTTAATCAATTCATGGTAATGTGTGTAAGGTGTGTAATTTGTTGTAAGTTCATGAACTGTGTTGGTTTTGTTCTTTGAACAAGGTGATGTTCATGCACGGTTCATTTTGTGCACCAGTAAAAAAAACTTTTCTGGAATTTGAAAAAAAACCAACATTTTATTTTTCACTAAAGAAGGGTTCGGTGAATGCACATATGAAACTGGTGGGGTTCGGTACCTCCAACAAGGTTAAGAACCACTGAACTAATTAAAATAATGTTCGTTTTTTCATATGGAATATACTGTATATCATTCTAATATATCTCCCAAATGAAAATACTTCTTGCAATGTGCATTTTCTTGCGTCTTGACAGCACACCTTCAATACTAAAAGTAGGTTCTGTTGTCTAGATTGCGCTTCAATACAAGCACATATGTAAACATACAGTCATGCATATAATCACGTTTCATCAAACATAAATTAACGTTGTTCCCCTCAGGGAACTGAGTAAAACATGGCCCACTGACGAAGCTTAACCTATTGTTACTATAACAATCTACAAGGTTAATCCCAGTTCGCTCCTCTTTCTTCCCCTCCATTTATCTGATTTATTTTGTTATCATTACATATATGTACTGTTGCATTTGAAACAATTATATTGTGGATAATAGATGTAATTATTGTTATTATTCATTATCATTAGTGCTATTTCTATTGATATTTGTATTGTTCCATTTGTCGTGCAATAATGTTCATTGTCATTTCTGTGTTATTAATATTTACTTCACTAACTGCTTATTTGCTATAATTTTTCCTATCATATTTGTGCATATCGTATTTGCTGATGCTGTTCTGTCGTTGTTGTTGTTGTTGTGGTTGTTATTGTTGTTGTCTCTCTGTTTTATCCCCTCAATTTCCCCTTCTGTTTTCCTTTTTTCTTTCTTTCTATCCCCTGTTGCGCCGGTCCGGTTGCGCTAAACATTAATATAAATCAATTTAATAAAGTCAAATACAAATAAGGCAACAAAAGAATCATCCCACACTTCTCTTTTATAAAGTAAATATGTACAGCAAATATGGGCATTTCCATTAACAGTATGATTTGCCTCAGTTGCTGGATAGGATAAAAATACAAATATACATTGCGCTTCAATACAGCCCAGAAAGGTAGCACATTATATTTGTGTGCCGCATGTCAACAACATGACAAAATGCTACAGGTTTGAGGGTATAATGCCATTAACGTGGAGGAAAATGAGTGTATCCATGGTGACAGCCATTGTACACACAATAACCTCATTTAAATTGGGCACTCTGCACCACTTTTGCACCTGTTATCTATTGTACATGCAGTCTAAGTAGATTACTCGTAACACGCCCACTAATAGTACAAACACTTTTATGTATTGAAATTCTGCAAAATAAATGAGCTGTCAAACGACATTAAGCATTACTGCAATGCAAATTGTTGACATAGTGCTTGTCCTGGACTCCATTACATAGTGCGGGTATACCTAATTTTGTGGCTGGTAACTATACAATGATAGAATAGAGCAGATGGACTTAGAGCAGGGGTGGGCAATTAATTTTTACCGGGGGCCGCATGAGCAACCCGAGCACTGCTGGAGGGCCACACCGACAATATTTCAATTAAATGTTTTCACAAATTATTTTTGATATACCGTAAGATAAATTATAATAATAATAATATTTTCATTTAATCTAACTTATCTTTATACAAAAGCAGATGGCTTTTGATGGTTTTATTTTTAACACTTTCTTACACAACACTTCCTGATGTATGATACAATGCAAAAATTTCAATTTCTGTCACTTTATCCTGCATCCTCTTTGTTGTGAACGTAGCACGCCTGTAAGGTGATTGGCGAAGAAGGAGGAAGCGTTGCTGTTGCGGAAATGAGGAGTGAGGATAGACGTGCGTGTGGAAAGAACGAGATAAGTTGAGCTGTGTTAGCCGTGTTTCCCACACATTCATTTATTTGTGGCGGCCCGCCACGAAAGAATTACGTCCGCCACAAATAAAATAAATAAAATTAAAAAAATAAAATAAAATAAAATAAAAAATAAATATTTTACTTATTTTTTTGTCCTGTCCAGCTTCTCAGGCAAATCATATAGTTGTTCAGATTTACTTTACAAAAGAGAAGTGTAGGATACTTCTCTTGTTGCCTTATTTGTATTTGACCACTACTGTTTTCTGTTTATTCGTTACTGACTGTGGCAGGACATCTCTGCCTCTGTTTCACTTTATGTTACTGGTAAATAATATGGTTGTAGTAGTAGGCTAAAGTTAAATTATTTAGTGTGCACTAATTAAAGGGGCAGAGCTTTAAGAAACATTTTAGCTTTTATATTTTATAAGATATATTTTTTGTAAGAACCACAATTAATAAATATATTTCAGTGAATAACTTATTGTTCAAATCTGTATATAAATATGTACATAAAGTGTTGTAATTATATTGTAAAATGGATGGATGGATGGATGATGGATGGACGTTTGAAACAAAACTGTTATTATTAATTAGTAAGTATACATTTTTTGAGCCTTTTTATCATTGTAGTAAATTATGCAAATTGCTCGATGATGTCATGGTGACCACGCCCATAGCCACGCCCATGACCACACCCCCACCGCCACAGGTATCTTGGCAGTTTATGGGAAACACTAGTATAGGTTGCTCGATAAAAGTTTAAAAAGAGCGTCAGACTTGGTGTGCACTTCTTCTGGACGCTACAATTGGTGGCAGAAGTTCGATGAAATGCCTCCCAGTTCACCTTGCCATTAAACCTGGGAGTCTTCATTGAGGGCAGAATTCCCCCATGCTAAGCAGCGCGCGCTGCACCTGTAGACGCTGCCTCTCTCCTTCCACCCTCTCTCTCTCTCTTTGCGACGAGCTCCTCACGTCCGGGATTCACACAGACATCTGCAGTCGCTGCCGGCACCTTTCAATCTTGACAAAGTCGCCAGGAAACATGGTGGCACGTACCTCCCGATGGCGTAGCAGGCTGAGCACACAAGCAGCGGCAGTATGCTCACACAAGCAGCGGCAGTATGCGCAAAGTTTTACTTCTGCCACCAATTGTAGCGTCCAGAAGAAGTGCACACCAAGTCTGACGCTCTTTTTAAACTTTTATTGAGCAACCTATACTAACACAGCTCAACTTATCTCGTTCCTTCCACACGCACGTCTATCCTCACTCCTCATTTCCGCAACTCAAGAACACAACATCAACTTCAGCAGGTCGTTACACTATATTATTTAAACACAGCAACATGTGTACCACAAATTAAGCACACAGCTTTACCTTTAATTTCTGTAAAGAAATAATTGGCAGTCCATGTCTTGTTGAAAACACACCATTCGTCATCAACTTTTCTTTTTTTAGCGTCTCGGGGATAACCGGGCATCACTTGTCGCTGTGCACCTTCACTCACAGGTTACACGCGGACAAGCGCCTATAAATAACACTTTTCAAAATAAAAGAAGCACAATTGTATTGCACGCACGACATAGATGTTTCTTTAAATTTATTTTGTAATTTGTGATTGCAGCTGTTCACATTCACTCACAATCGCGCACGAGCATACGTCCACACGGAAGTAATAAAAATAACGCTTTTCAAAACAAAAGCAGCACCGTTGTATTGCACACTCGAGATAGATACTTTTTTAAATGTATTTTGCAATTTATGATTGGCCTCACGCGGGCTGGACAGGGACATACAAAGGGCCGGATGTGGCCCGCGGGCCGCAGAATGCCCAGGTCTGACTTAGAGGAATGATCCTTGAGATGGGTTTGGACTGTGGGAGTGAGGAAAGAAAAAGCAAAGGTGTGTAAGAGCAGGGGTACTGATCTGTGGAGGCTGGAGACAAGATACATATGAAAAGCACACAGATGTAGACCCCCCCACCCCCACCCATCCATACACACACACACACACACACACACACACACACACACACACACACACACACACACACACACACACACACAAACACACACAAAGTGAATTAACAAGGAGAGGTAGGGGTTGGCGTAGGGGGCACGAGGTGCTGGAATTCATTAAAGCGCTGCCCCCTCCTTCAGTGGGCAGCCTAGCAGCCACAAGAGTCAATCAATAACATAGATCCACTGTTGGCCAACAACACACAGACACACACACACACACACACACACACACACAAACACACGCACACACACACACACGCACACGCACTGAAAATAAATGCAGACCAATGGAAGGAGGAGAGGAGGTGCATGAGGGAGAATGAAAGAGGAAGAATAGAGGGTCACCTCTGACCCTCATCTCTGTCCACTCATCTTTTCACTGGACGAGTGCGTGACCCTTGGCCACTTTTCCCAGCATCCCTTGGAAATGTGCATGTACAGATGGAACATGTGCAGCCTCCTCACAGTCCAACAGTGACAATGCTTCATTCACACAATACACTCTTAATGTGCACAGCCAAGAGCATGCGCTCACTCAATAGACACAATCTGAAAAATGGCTATCTGTGTTTTAGCCAGGAGTGGCTCTCTTGCTAACCTGCTTCCTGAGGATTTACTCACATTACTGAGACTAAGCGCAAGATATCAGAAATTAGTATTCAGTTGACCACAAACGGGCTTCCGCACAAAATAATCGGAATACATAATCCGCCTATACTTATGTAAGCGTAATTGGGTCGGCGTGGATTGTGTGTTTCTTAAATCTCATCCAGTTCCGACTGATAACATCATTTACCGCGGCAGGAACAGTCCACACCTAATCCCGTGTACATAGCTTATGGATTTTGTCATAGGAACGCCAGGCTCTGGATTTGTAGACACACATGTTACGCTGTCTTTTAGAGGCAATCGTTTGAGAGACACAGCAGTTACATCATTCCTTTGTGCACATATGCTGATTGTTAACGAAGATCCATGTTAGACCCAAAAAGTGTTTTCCAAATTGTTTGGCCTCGAAACCGTTGTCTGCGTGGCGCGGGGAATTTTTCATGTTCTTCTTTTAAAAGAGTCCGAATAATTCAGATTTCTGCTTTCTGAAGAGATCCTCCATTTAAGTGTGTTGCCATGGCAGCCAGGCACCCTTGGCTTGCACATTTATGCTAAATAAAACCCCCTATTTAAAAAAGAGAGGCAAATATGTGCAGAGGGTGGATGTCTTTGTTCATGTGTGTGTACGCCGACCCGGAAAGCGTGTCTGTGAGCGGCATGGGGGCTTGAATGACGGGGTGGCAAGTCTGGCCTAGGAATAAAAGATGTGTCGGGCTGAAATATCCTTCGTGTGTTGTGAGAGACACTGTATTCATCATCCATTGAGGGAGTTGCAGCTAATGGACAGAAGATACTCCTGAATGTCTAACGCGATACATGAGGCACACACTTTTGTGTTTGTGTTGGGGTTGTGATTATAGTGTGAAAATACATGCACAAAGGAGAAAGGACAAGGCCCGAAAAGGGAGGTAAAAAGCAGCTGACCCAGTCCAACCCCTGATATAATGTTCTGATTGTGCACATGAAGTGTGTGCATGTTGTAACAAATACCCCCTTCCCCTGGAGATGAACCCTAACTCTTTTATTATGAGGGCGAACGACACAGTATCCACCAAGGCGGCGATAAAATAAACACATGAATAAACAGATCATTCACTTCTCACTCCCTGCACCAACGCCCACACACACAACCTGACACTTGCCCCTCACACACAAAACATCTCAACAGAGAAAAGTAGCCAAATACAATGGAGAACATGTGCAGGTTGGTTAAGCAGTGAGTTACTGAGGCTTGTCGACTACAAGAGAGCTGTCAGAGAAGAAGATCGGCCTTGTCTGCATGTCGGGGAAGGGGAGAGCAAACAGGGAAAGGCATTACGTGTGTTTGTGTGCTGTTTGTCAGCTTGGAGGTCTTTCCCCAAGTGGGGGTCTGACTAATGGCTCAGTTAGCAGCAAGATACAACATCCATCCATCCATTTCCTACCACTTGTCCCGTTCGGGGTCGCGGGGGGTGCTGGAGCCTATCTCAGCTGGATTCGGGCGGAAGGCGGGGTACACCCTGGACAAGTCGCCACCTCATCACAGGGCCAACACAGATAGACAGACAACATTCACACTCACATTCACACACTAGGGCCAATTTAGTTAATTTAGTGTTGCCATACAACATATTATTTTTTGTTGTTGTTGAGCATAATATACGTTTTTGGCTTAAATTAATTTGTTTGTGTGTGTTATACTGTATGTACCATACAGTGCAGTATTTTTCATTGTGTCTATTAATTGTGTTGTGGTAAACAAGGTTATGAAAATATTCACCAAGTTGAATTCCCTTTCCGGGTTAACGGTCACACCGCTAACAAAAGGTGGCTAATCCTTGTGCTACTTCATCTTCACTGCGACAACCTTAAGTCAACTTTTGGTAGAATTACATTTTGATGAACTTTATATTCAACCCCTGCTTCATCAATAACACATCTCCCCATTAGTAAGACGATATTGAACGGCAACAGCTGGAAGTAGCACTGTATATTTGGCACAGCAGATGAGAGGGCTATAATGAGACTGCTAAAACTCAGCTATCAGCAACTGTCTGGTCAAAGTGGAGATAAAGTATTGGATGCACTTAATCTTTGATATCAACAACACTGCTTTGACGTGCTTAAGGGGGAACTTCAGTTTTTTTGGAATGTTTCCTATCGTTCACAATTAATATGAAAGACGTGACGACAAATGGATTTTTTTTTAATGCGTTCTAAATATTAAATAAACGTAAATAAATGTCAGCTCACAGCAAAGACAAGTTGGTACACTTTGACAGGCATTTAGGACCCGAAAATGGCCAGAATGACACGAAAAGGCGCTCGGTCCACCTAAAGCCCAGCTATAACTCAGAGGAATTATCAACTTATTTAACTATTTATTTGTTGAGAACTTTATTATTTATTATTTAGGGAAATACATTGTGGAATTGAATCAAATGTGTTAGTAACAGCTATGAAATGGAAAAGGGATATGATTCTTCACCCTACTCCTGTTTGGACATGTTGTAAAGAGAAACTGAAAATTGTGATGGATCATGTTAATACAGTATGCATCTTCAAAATAAACTTAAAGCGACTTGTCTAGGGAGTACCCCGCCTTCCACCTGAGTGCAGCTGGGATAGGCTCCGGCACCCCTGTAACCCTGAGAGGGACAAGTGGTAGAAAGTGTTAAAAAACATATTTAGCAGGTCAAAACAGATTTTAATGCTGTAACTCTGAAAATATTTCATTATATTATCCCAGTCATGTCTGTTCACAAGTAACAGCGATAAACGAGGGACGACTGTTACACTGGAAAAGCACTCAGAGAGCTGCCATGGCCTAACTCTCAGTAGTAAAAAAAAAAAATACTGAATCCAGAAAGTGAGCCGGAAGGCAAAACTCTCAATTTACCGGTCCATGTATGTTCCTATCCTCCCCTATGGTCACAAGCTTTAGGTTATGACCAAAAGGACAAGATCACGGGTAGAAGCGGCCGCAATTAGTTTCCTTCATCGTGTGGTGTGGCTCTCCCTTAGACATAGGGTGAGAAGATCTGTCATTTTCGCAGAAGCTCAGAGTAAATCCGCCAGATGAGGTGGTTCGGGCATCTGGTCAGAATGCCCCCAAACGCCTCCCTGGGGAAGTGTTTAGGGCACATCTGACTGGTAGTAGGCCATGGGGAAGACTCAGGACATGTTGGGGGGGACTATGTCTCCCAGGTGGCCTGGGAACACCTCGGGATCTCCTGGGAAGAGTTGGACGAAGTGGCTGGGGGGAGGGAAGTCTGGGCTTCTCTGCTTACGCTGCTTCCCCCGCGACCCGACTTCGAATAAGCAGAAGAAGATGGAGGGATAGATGCAGGGTGGAGGCAGGACCGGAACCACTAGCATACACACATGAGAAGATAAGCCTCATAATGTATACAACCGGATCAACTCTAAAAAACAATCACCACAGGTCTCATGTATTAAGAGTTGCGTGGATTTCCTACTAAAAATAGGTTCAAATCCACAAAACAGTTTACACAAGAAAAAAAATCCACATATAGTAAAGTGTGTGCACACACTAATCCAAACATATTTCTTTGTTACATCACAATCAAAGTGGAATTGATAGCACGCCCAGCCTATACCCAGGCCACACCTTATGAATACACAAATCAGATTGAAATTAGCCATGTGCCTGAGAGCTCATCTGCCCAATCTCAATTCCGTAAGAGTCAGTTGGGGGTTCTTCTTTCTTATGTTTCCAGTGAACAAAAAAGGTTTGAGATTGTGAGAATGCTGAGGGCTCCGAAAACCACACAGGCTGAAGTAAAAAAATAAGTGTTTGGGCATCAGGAAGAAGGTGAAGAAGAAAATAGATGTGCATGGCTAAAACCGGCGAGGGGACCGGAGATAAAGTAGGAGATAAAGTAGTGTGCACTCTGTTTGAAAAGATAGTCGCTGCAATGATATGTAAAACTTTAGAAGAGGTGGGAGCACAAGATAAAAATAATTTGTGTAATTTACAACAACGTGTGTTCATACAGTTGCCTGCTCACAGCCAGACTAAAGTTTCATGTGAAAACTATGTAATATTTGTTTTGCAAACTTTTAATTCTAAACATGCGAGCGCTATCAAAAAGGATACAATGTGGAGGTGTTTGATTAAGGAGGCAGGAGTCGAAGATTAAGTGCATCAATTCTTTACTTTCCACTTAGTTACAGCCCCTTTAACCCAGAACTGGAAATACTCCCCTTTTGGTGAAGCCTAACCATCCTAACCCTAACCACCACACATGCTCCCTCAGAATTTACCAAGATTAACAGAAAGTTATGTAGCAATCAACACATGTAACAGTCTTACGCCACAAAGGCCAAATTTGATTTGGCAGCCAAAACGGTTGCGCTTCACCGCAAGGGCGTCCTGGGTTGACTCAGGCCTTGGGGTATTCTCAGGGGCAGGCCCCGAAGCTGAGCCTGGATGGTGGCCTCACCGAGAGGTTTGGACAGCTCCACTGGCACCCTAATATCCACTTGGGCAGGCTTAAGCCGGTTTATGGCCACCCACTCCGCTTTGCCCCCGACCCACAACAAACTTCTTAGCACCTGCCTCCACCTCGCACTTCTGTCTGATAAGAGGTCAGAGAGTGTGCCAAAACGCGCCACCCAGGACACAATGAATGCCTGTGCCACATCTGCTGTCTCAGTAGAAGACAAAGGTGTGGCTTCTGACCACCTGGTGGTCCTATCTACTATTGCGAGGAGGTGGGTGACATGGTCAAAACGTACATTCGGTACCACAAATGCTGCCTAGAGAGCCCTAGAATGCTGCATGACCTTTGCCCGCTGGCACACCACACACGAGCCTGCCAAAGCTCTTATGTTTTTTCGTAAGCCAGGCCAGACACATTTGGCCCCCTGAGCTTAGTAGAGGCCTTAACCCCCGGGTGTGAGAGGCCACGGATGATGTCAAAAACCTTGCGTCTCCAGCCCACATGCACCATAGAACGTGGCTGGCCTCTGGAGACATCACACAATACTGTAGCCTTGGCAGCGTGACACACAACGTCTTCCAGCTGCAGTGCAGTGGGAGCCGTCCGAATCCGAGTCACCCACCTCTTCTAAAATTGTACGTATCATTGCAGCGACTATCTTTGTCTCTGATCTGCTCATCTGTTTTGGCCATGCACATCCATCTTCTTCTGTACTTTCTTCCTGACGTCCAACCATTTTGTTTTTATTTCAGCCAGTGTGCGGATGTCTTAACACACAGCATTGACAGGCTGCCAATCTCAACTCTTTTTCATTTGCTCAAAACACAAGAAATAAGTACATCCTATTGACTCTTACTGAATTCTGATTGGCCAGAGTGTCCAGATCTCAGGCATATGGCTAATTCCATGGCCCAGTCGGCAGACATCTGCAATCAACTCCACATTCATTGCCATGTAAAAAATAAATATGCTTGGATTAGTGCGTGCGCACATACAATTCAATGATCGTTTTTTTGGATTTGAACATACACTAATTTTTAGAAGGAAATCCATGCAACGCTTAATACCTGAGGCACCTGTTCCTTATCAAGTTTCTGATTATTCCTGACAATTTAATCAAAATCCGCCCAGATATTTTTGAGTTATAACACTAACTAACTAAGTGACTAACTCACTAACTAACTGACGGACAAAAAGTAGAATACATAGATTACACAAGAACAAGCGTTTAAATGTAAATCAATTTATATCAAGAAATTAATAACTTGCTTGAATACCTGAGCCTTGCACATGCCAGTCAAAAAGTGTATTTTAGTGTATGCAATGCGATGCAGCTACTAATTGCAGTAGTGGTGCAGTAAATACAATGTTGTGGCCCACCATTGTTGCTTGAGTTATGAGCCACACATGTTTGCACTAAACACTTAACATTCTTGAGCAATTTCTTTGATTTTTTTGACAGATGTTTTCAGTGTTTTCATGGAAATGATAACTACTTTTGGAGACCATTTTAATTGTTTAAAATCAAACACCAATCGAAATGAATTAAAAACAATGGAATGTAAAGAAAACTAATACTGTGTTTCCACAGACTGGCCACCTTGTTCTTATGTCCATCACAGCCATATATGTCCAACTCTTGCCCTCCTCTTTACCCAAGACGCTGCTATGCCCAGCGGGCATGATTAGTGTTTGTCCTTGAGTGGACAAAGGCGGCAGGCCGTGGTGCAACTTGCTTCCTCAGCGTGCTGATGTTTGAGAAGTTTAAAAAAAAGTACATTCAGAAGAGAGAAGAGGGAGTGAGGCACTAAAACAGCTCAAGAATTCAAAGGCAATTTAAAAAGTGGTGTGGGAGTGAGAATGAAAAAATGTGGGGTTAAAAAGGAGGGAGGATGGAAAGCTAAAGAAGCGGTTATTCTCTCTATCCTTCTGTCCTCCTCTCTGGCTCGCTCTCCCTCTGTTGTTTTTAGGGACGAGCTGGGCCACAACCTCCATGAGAGATAAGAATGCTGGTGGTGTGTGTGTGTGTGTGTGTGTGTGTGTGTGTGTGTGTGTGTGTGTGTGTGTGTGTGTGTGTGTGTGTGTGTGTGTGTGTGTGTGTGTGTGTGTGTGTGTGTGTGTGTGTGTGTGTGTGTGTGTGTGTGTGTGTGTGTGTGTGGACATAGGGAGGGCAGGCATAAATCAAGCAGAGCCTGAAGGCTTTAGAGGAGGGTGGGACAGAGGGGAGAGAGTGGTAGAGGACAGGGGAGAGAGAGAGAGATGATGGTACTAGTGGAGAGGGTGGTACTACTGCGGGAGGGTGAGTTGGTGGGGGGTTAGTGTGGGTGGAAGGGATGAGTTGAGGAGCATCAGCGGCTGCCTGAGTAGAGGGGTGAGAGGTGGATTGTGGGGTGATGGAGTGTGGGTGGGTGGGTTAGTGAATGGGGAGCCAGGAAGGCTGAGGGGGAGCGGCTGTGGGTGGGAGGGTGTTTACAGGGGCAAGTGTATGTGTGTGTGTGTGTGTACACAATAGTCAAGCTATATTTGTAAAGTGCATACTTGTTCTGTTGTTTTACAGCTCTTAAGACCCTAAAGACATCATTTGGATGAAGATCTTCATGCAAATTTCCGCTCTTTTTATCGTCTTCTGAATTAACAACAGAGTCTTAAAAATAATGGCTTCTCTTTTCTGTACAGCAGTCGCACAAATCAGACAACAAGCAGCACGTTTCTACTAGGGCTGCTTCTCAGGCGCCATCCTGACCTCCACCTGTGTCACCACCTTTCAATATCTTAACAGGAAGTTCTCATCTAAGATAAGGCGGTGTTATTCAGGGTTGCTTCGGCAGGCCACTGGCATTTCCTTCTCAAGGTTGCAAGTTTTAATTCAGAAAATAAATGTTATCTAATCAGAAGCAACATACTGTCTTGTCTGTCATCCAGGAATGAGTTTTATTTAAATCAGCTTACAAATTACCACCTTTCTGGGTGGAAATATGATTGATTTTGTCGCTGTAGAAGCACAGTTTTGACAGATGGGGAAAAAAGGTGAATTGGACTTGAATTTGATTGACGCGACTGAGGGGGAAAAAACAAAGTGAGACTCAGCAGCGCTCACATTGACATTTACACAGAAACAGTCAGAAGCAGAAAGGACACAAACATAACTTTTATGAGGTGTGAACAGTGATACAGAGTGAAGTTTTATGTATTAGTCTCACCAAAAAAATCACATAATTGTCCTTTGGAGAAGAATAATGGCTAATTTATGAATCACTTAAAAAGTCTTGTTCGTAATGATAATAATGAATGTTGATTCAGTGTTAAGAAAAAGTGGGGTCTATAAAAGAACAACATTGAAATGAATGTCACTTTCACAATGTCATAACTATTGGGCAGTAGCGCTGCTCTGGAGAAGAAAGATGCAACAAAAGTTGGTGCTGCACTGAAATGCGGAAGTAGTCTTCTAGGTGAGCTAGGGAACAAGGAGAGAGAGGAAGGGGAAGATGGAGGGGGGAGTGAATGGAGGATTGCAGGGCTCAAGGTAATCTGGGGAGTTAATGCAGCTTAGAGGGAGTGCGAGTGGGAGGGAGGCAACGCGGGAGAGACAGGGAGTTATGGCACAGGGAATAGGAATCTAAAAACAAGAGCACTCGGAAAACACCTCCGCCAAGGCTTAAACATCTGTCACTAGGGGTGTCCCGATCCGATATTGCTATCAGATAACGGTGGTAGCAGCTAGCAGCTATACAACAGCTAAGGACACAGGTTACACAAGCTACTATTAAGTGTCCTTAATTCAATACTTCTCAGTTATTCCATTTATGTACAATGAGAGTATGGCCAACTAAACAACAGTTGCGATCTTTCCTACCAAGGACGTGTGCCGCTGTGCTCGGATGCATGCAATTGCTGTTGTTTTGACGTTAGTTTTTCTAAAGAAATAAACCAAAATAATGTGTTTATATACAGTTCTAAAGATACTCCAGCTCATAAACTTTCAATAAAAAAATGCTTTTATTCCGTGAAAGTATAATATTTGACGCACACTGCTGCTACAGTCATTCAGCGTTTCGTGACCAGCAGGCTCCCCAACATGCCCCCGACAGCAAAATAAACATAAAAAAAATACACAGAACGACCAAAGAAATAAAACAAAAATCTTCATTGGCTTTTGACCAACAATCACGGAGAAATTGTGACTTTTGTGTAAAGTCTGTCAACTGTGTTGTCTGCCTCCAATGTATTTGTAATCACTGTATGTATCACTCATTATGTATTATTCTCACTGGTATTTCTTTTTTGTGACATGGTAAGTGAATAAGCATCCTTTTGTAGTTATTTTCACAAATTTCTGCACAATAACTCAAGTGTTGATTTTGTTGACTACAGATTTTCGCCTTCGTTATCGCCATTGATCTATTTTCCCTTAACGAAATTAGGACAATAACGAATGAAAACAGAAGCACGTTGACTAAAACAATGATGAAAATAATTGACAATTTAGTCAACACATTAAAACACGACAAAAATGTTTCGTCTAATCACATTTAATTACATCTTTAATCATAGTTGCATGTGGTAGAGGGGCGGATGAATAAGTGTATCTAATCATAACTTTTCATCCGGAAAAGCAGGATTCAACACAAGACATTAATACAATATATCTTCTACACCGGAAAGAAAGAGAAGGGAAGACAAAGTCACCTTTACCGATAGACAACAGAACAACTTGTAAACCCCATGGCTTGATTTTCTTCGGCAAAAATACAACAAACTTGAAGCGCCATCCACGCAACAGTAAGTAGGCCGAAGCTAATATTTGACAATGACTCCTACTGTACTGAATTACTGTTACTCTTAAAGACTGTAAAGCAGGAGCAGGACCGCTTACTTTTACCACATGTCCAAAAATAAATACTTTCTTAAAAACAAACTACTTTTGTAGTAGACCATAATCCCACGGGCTCAGCCGAGCTTACCTGCCAATACATAAACCTGTACAGAGCACTTTAAAGATGTCTTCGGCACACTGTTCAGCTATTAATTGCACAACTTGACAATACAAAAGACAAGATTTGTAATTTTTTACTTTTTAAATACACCAATGGTGCAACTGGACACATCCTCAGTGATGTAACCTAGGATCACAGGGGGTTTCGGGTCTTTCAACAATCAGACCCCCTCCCCTAGGCGACCCAGCTAGGGTTGATCAGGCCCCAGCCTGTGTCCAGGTAGCGCTACTGCCCTACATGCCACGCCTCTCCCCTCCTGATCCACAGCCACCTTGATGCCACTTCTGCTGCATCTGTGGCTAACTTCATGGCCCTTCGCTGGCTGGCCCCTGTGATGCCAAGCATTCTGTAGGCCCTGCAGAGGGATTTGCCCACAAACCCTCGACATCCCACTTCAACGGGCCGGCACATCGCTCGCCACCCATTGCTCCGACACTCCTCCACAAGCTGAGAGTACTTTGCGCTCTTCCTCTCATTGGCCTCCTCCATACGGTCCTCCCAAGGCACTGTGAGCTCCAGGAGGATTACCTGCTTGGAGGCAGCTGAGGTAAGCACAATATCAGGCCTTAGTGTTGTTTTGGCAACCACGTCAGGGAACTTCAACTGCTTGCCCAGATCAACTGACAGCTCCCAGTCGCGTGCTGTTGCCAACAGACCAGAAGAGGTGTTCCGGGCAGCCGGTGTTGACTTCTCCCCAGCTCTGATGAAAGCGGTGCTCTTCACTGGGCGGAGGCTCTTGCTGTGACTGACTCCCCTGCAGATGGCATCGGCTATGGCCTTCAGGACCTGGTCATGTCGCCAGCGGTACCGCCCTTCACCCAGGGCTTTCGGACAACAGCTTAGGATGTGCTCCAAGGTTCCTCTCCTCTAAGAACACATATATGTGAGAAATCTATACACGCTAGATTTATAACATTGGTTGCTGTATTTACACGGGACAGTGGCTAAGACGCCAACTATCGTGCACACTCAGCGTACTTATACACAATTTTCGACTAAAACTAGTTTATTTCTTCATATGACCATAAACATGCACACATATTTTCAGGCAATCTGCTCAATGATAGTAGTGGTCTGTAGTGGTCCGGTCTCCGAGATGAGCAGTCGCATTTTCTTTCGCTCCCACTGTGGAATCCAAACAAAGGCTCGTATAATTCCACACTTCCTCCTTTTTCTATTGTGGATCACAGATTTGTATTTTAAACCACCACGGATATTATACCCTCTTGAAAATGAGAGTCGGGAAGGCGAAAAGGGCGATCACTCCGATTTCTACCTCCTCGGTAATTCTTCGGTGAAGCACCTTAGCTTCGGAGGTAACGTGATTACCTCGTGCCTGACAGCAGATCGAAACAGAAGAAACAAGCCCCTGACTGGAAGGATAGACCGAAGATCAACAATTCTACTATTACTTCTACTCTCAGGAGACACTGAACTAAACCCTGGACCAGTAACCACCCGGTTAATGTTGTCCCGCCTGGCGAAGCCTAGCAATGCTGTTGCTAACGACGCAAAGGTAGCTAACTTAGCTACGGGACCTCGTCGGAGCTATGCTAAAAACACTAGCTCTCCACCTCCGCCAGCCCTTACTTGCTCATCACAACCCGAGCTCACCTGCGTTCCAGCGGTCGGCGGCTCGACGGGGGACTTCACCCCGATCATCGTTGCGGTCGGCGGCTCGGAGGCGGAGGAGGACGGCCCAGACACCGGTGAAGACAGTGGTCCAGCGGCGGACAGCGAGGTGGCTGTCGACAACAACACCCCGCTCTCCAGTAGAGACGGCAGAGCGGAGGTCCTCGCAGCCTCTCCCCGGTCCCTGATGGTCGGAACCGCGGCACCTGGACCCGCGGCCTACACATGATTCAGGGGTTTCTTTGTCCATCCCTGGTCTTTGTTCTCAGCCTCACCAAACCCCGCAAAAACATTCAGAAGGCCTTTGACACCGTTAACCACGCTATACTGTTGGATAAGCTCAGAGCAATCGGATTTTATAAAACCTCATCGAGCTGGATGAAATCTTACTTGGAGGGGAGGAAACAGGTGGTAGAGGTGAACAGCACCGTGCCCCCCCCCCCCCCTCTCAGTAAGCTGTGGAGTCCCCCAAGGCAGTATATTAGGGCCTTTACTGTTCCTAATATACATAAACGACATGTCATCAGCATGCGACTGTGAATTGTTCCTGTTTGCGGATGACTCGGCCCTGCTGGTATCCGGCAAGGACAAGTCACAGGTGGAGAAAATCCTCAGTGCTGAACTCTGCAGAATTTGCACCTGGCTCGCTGACAACAAGCTACCCATACACTTGGGTAAAATGGAATCCACCCTATTTGGGTCCCACATCAACCTTAAGAAAGTCAGTGACTTCACTATAAAAGTGGGTAACATTGTTATCACCAGGAAAGATGAGGTCACCTACCTAGGTTCCATTCTAGAGGCTAATCTTTCCTGCGATAAAATGGCAACCAAGGTAATCAAAAAGGTCAACCAACGAACAAGATTTCTCAACAGAATCTCCTCTCTGGTCAACAAAAGCACCATGAAGATTCTAGCGGTAACTCTCATTCAACCCTTTTTCGATTACGCATGCACCTCCTGGTACCCCAGCACCTCCAAAACCCTCAAATCTAGACTCTAAACATCCCAGAACAAGCTAGTCAGATTACTTCTAGACCTCCACCCCAGATCACACCTCACTCCTACCCACTTCTCCAAAGTGGGCTGGCTCAGGGTGGAGGACAGAGTAAAACAACTTGCACTGAGCCTAATCTTTAAAATCCGCTACACCTCCCTGATACCGAAGTACATGTCAAACTACTTCCTTAGCGTAAATGACCGCCATAACCACAACACCAGGGGGAGCTCCACTAACCACGTTAAACCCAGATTCCGATCTAACAAAGGTTAACTCATTCTCCTTCTATGCCACATCAAAATGGAATGCACTCCCAACAGGTGTAAAAGAAAGGGCATCTCTATCCTCCTTCAAAACCGCACTAAAAGAACCACTCCAGGCAAGTTCAACCCTAAACTAACACCCTCCCCCTTCCACATCCCACCTTCCCGGATTGTAAATAATCAAATGTAAATAATCAAATGTAGATACTTATTCTTATGCTTTCTGATCTCTCTCTCTATGTCCACTACTTGCTGTACATATCCTACCAAGTCAGTCCTACACTGTTTCAATGCCCATTTCTCTGATGATGCAATTGTTGATGACTGAAGTGTTGATATCAACCAAACCTAACCTAAAATAATACAAGTATGTACTATGATTCACGCTGAAATTATATCGGAACAATATCAACTTCGGCCTATACTCAAGGCTCCATTATCGATTTTGTTTTGTAAGTGAATAAGTTGTATCAGGACAACCTTATTATTGTCCCCTCTGGAGGAAATAACTGTGATTTTAAAAGTTGTTTAATAAAATCAATCCATAAAAGATCCTAAATAAGCACAAAAAATCCAATATTCTGATATAAGCATCTGAACATGTTAAATAGGATTTTGCATGTAAAATAAAAATTGCAGCCAAATCCAGATAAAACCCTTTTGTACATTATAGCTTCTGATCCAACATACACATACACATTCTTAAGTAAGTTGCACTCAGTATAACTAAAAGGTGTTGACAGGAAGATGCACTGAAACAAATAAATTCACTTGGATGTAAACACCTTTTCTAGCAGTGGTAATTCTATGGTCAGCAGGGAAAGGGAGAAATAAATGAAGATGTTTCTTAAACAAAAGCTGAAGCAACTGAGGAAGAGGGTGAGGCCGGCATAAGGAGGGGACTGTAAAAGCTGTAGCGATATAGGAGTGGAGGGAGAGAGAGCAAATCAAGTGAGCATGTGAGATAAAGTGTGGGCTAATGAAAGGTGGGGTGAAGCAGAGCAAGTTGGCAGCTCGGAGGGAGGTGGACACGAGCGAGGGAGAGGTGTGCATGGGGAAAGAATGCTGGGTGGGGAAGGAAGGCAGACACGAAGGGCTTTGTGCTAAAAGCAAAAAGAGAGATGACATATTATGGCTTCATGCACATGCACAAGGGAGGAAGTTTTGAACAGGCCCAAAAGTCCCGTCCAGTCAGTCCAGCCCGGTCCAGGGGTCGTATTATCAGGGAGAGGCAGGAGAATGAGCTCCTGAGTGGACAGATAATGGAAACAACACATCTCTGGCTGGGGATGCTGCACTAGCCTGTGTGTTTATTTAGTGTGTGGGTTTTCTTCCACTCAAAGTATATCGCAGAACTCGATGCAGCTAAAATTAGGAAGAGTATTTCTTTAACACTCTTTATATTGGTACTATTTCACAGTTCTGACCTAAAATTATGTCCACAGGTAAAATTCCTCTAGGTTTGATTTCTAACAAGTTTCAGCACTTTTAGCTCCAAAGAATGCACAGACCTGCATCAGCCAGCTGACGTCACCTACAGAAAAAATTCATAATGCTGATTATGGGTTTTGGAAGCATCTTCATCCCAAATCACAATATTTTGGCGCATAATTTGAAGGAATTAGCCATGTCTGTCAGATGCACTGTTGAAAATTGTAGCAAAACAAATAAAGAAGTAGTCATCCTGCATACATTTCCAAATAATGGGAGTATGAGGAAAGTATGGACCTCTCCAGTCAAAATGACTTGTACAAAATGGGTCGAACCAAGCGAACGAGTGTAATTTGCAGCCATCATTTTAATGATTCTATCTTCGAAGGACGAAGGTTTTGGTCGGAGTTCAGTAAATGGAAAAAAACTCAAACCAAATGTGACCATGAAAATCAGGAGCACCCTTGAGGACAAAAAGACCCTGCAAAAAATGAAGAAAGAAGAGCAGACCCGGCAATCAAAAATAAGAGAAAAAGAAGGTAAGTCGCTGGTATTTGACTTTGAGTCTTCTTCTACTGATGTTTCCTCAATATCATTGAGGAAATACTGAGAGAGCATGAGGAAACACAGGCTATTTTGCCAATGGAAGAAGATTTGCAAGAGCAGGATTGACTTTTGTATTTTTGCATAACATGTTAACCATATCATTTTTTAAGTAATCACATACCAGGGCAACAAAACATGCAATTTAGTAATCAAAAAATTACTTTTGCATGCTTTTATCCACACTGTCTAAGTAGGAAAATGGGTTCCAGTTTTGTAGATTAAGTCACACCAAGAGGGGGCGGCATATCGAGTCTGGTGATGGAAAGGCTGCTTCCAAGTACAATTAGTTATCTACCAATTACTCAAAAACAAATTCATAATATGGGAAACTACAGTCAGATTCATTTTCAGGAGCAAAAATTATAATAAGAGAACTTGTAAAAATGTCAGTCATCTGGACGCTATGGGTCTTTTTTTTTTTCTTTTTTTTTTAAATTTTTTTATTTTTATTTTTTTATAATGTCCTGCCCAGCTTCTCGGGCAAATCATATAGCAGATGTAGATGCCCATATCGGCTGTTCAGATTTACTTTACAAAAGAGAAGTGTAGGATACTTCTCTTGTTGCCTTACTTGTATTTTGACTTTATTAAATGTATTTATATTATCATTTGGTGCAGCCGGGCCGGAGCAGGAGGGGATAGAAAGAGAGAAAAAGGAAGACAGAGGGGGGAATTGTGGGGACAAGAGGGGGATTAGACAGAGAGACAAAAACAACAACAGCAAACACAACAACAACAACAGAGCAACATCAGCAAATACGACATGTACAAATATGATGGTAAAAGTAATAGCAAATAAGCAGTTAGCGAAAATTTTAAAAAAAATACAGAAATGACAATGAGTATTATTACACTAAAAATGGAGCAATATGAATACCAATAGAAATAGTGCTATTGATAATAAACAATACCAGTACTTTACCTTTATTATCAACAATAAAATTGTTCAAATGCAACAATACATATACGTAATGATAACTTGAGATACGAAAGAATGCAGAAAAATGGAGGGGAAGAAAGAGAAGCAACCTTAACCTTGTAGATTGTTATAGTAACAATAGGTTAAGCTTTGTCAGTGTGCCATGTGTTATACCCAGTTTACCCTAGGGCAACAACGTTAATATATGTTTGATGAAACGTGATTATGTGCATGAGTGTATGTGTGCATATGTACTTGTATATGTACAGTATGTGTATGTGTGCTTGTACAGTGAATGTATATGTACAGTATGTGTATATGTGTGTACAGCGAATGTATATGTGTATACAGTATGTGTGTTTGAACAGTGAATGTATATGTACAGTATGTGTAAATGTGTGTTTGTACAGTGAATGTATATGTACAGTATATGTATGTGTGTGTTTGTACAGTGAATGTATGTGTAGTATGTGTATGTGTGTGTTTGTACAGTGAGTGTATATGTACAGTATGTGTATATGTATGTTTTTACAGTGAATGTATATGTACAGTATGTGTATACAGTATGTTTGTATAATGAATGTGCGTGTGGATGTACGAACTTTGAGTGTGTAAATATGTACTGTATTTATTTGTATATGTATGTGGGAGCGTAGGTACCTATGTATGTCTGTATGTATGTGTGTGAGTATATGTGAATTTGCATGTACAATACATTTGACTCCCAGTGTGTGCGGAAGCCAGAGTACAGCCCCAGCTCAGAGTACAGCCCCAGCTATGGGTCAGAAGTCCCAGCATTTTTCTGTCTACCTAGAAGACCCAGAGAAGGGTCATTTGGCCATTTGTTATGGTAATGAGGCTGTTAGGGGCAGTTTGTCTAGGTAGACAGAAAAATTATACATGTGGGAAATGCCGAAAGGAGCAATGGCAGTGCCAGGATTGTGAGTGACTGCTCAAATGTATGTCAGTCACGTTTACATGGACATGGTTTTTCATTCTTTGTAAATATGCTTTTTTCTTTGTAAATTTTTTTTTTTAAACTATTTTTGCCACACAAAAATAACAATTGCTTCTGCAACAACCCTCCACACCAAAACTGGGAAAACAGTTGCTTTTTCATTCTTTGTAAATATGTTTTGTTTTGTATTTTTTTTAACAATAAATGTCAGAGTGTTGATCCCTTCATTCTGTTGATCCTTGCAAAAACACACACAACCTACCTCAGAACTAAAGCTTGAGCTGTAAGGTCCCCTCCCCCACACAGGCTCAAGTGGCCCCCTGCCGTGTGCCACTAACAGCCACATTTTCATAACAAAAGGAGTGTCCACAGGGGGGACTAGGGGTCAAATGACCCTCTTGTGTGTTTTCTAGGTAAAAATGTCAATTGACCCTTCTCTGGGACTTCGCGTGTTAACACAGTGTTTCTTAACCATAGGTAAGCGGTACTCAGTTGCAATTAACTTTTCCACCACTTGTGGCAGTAATGACAATATCAAACAGAAGAATTCCGGAGCAAAAGTCATAGAGAAGAGCAAAAATTATGACTAAAGTGTTAAAGCTCTATTTTCATGTGCACTTTAATTTTATTGGCAATTTTATTTATTTAAAAAAATATATTATTATTTATTATTACATTTATTTATTTTAGCACTACATACATGCATGTACATGTATTTTTCATCCGGTTTTTGAGTCCCTTCTTATGCAGTATATTTGATTACCGGGGTATTACCTATTTTTCTAATAAGGCTGACGTAAGCCTAACGTTTATAATAATCTTTAACACATTGTTTCATATAATTTCACAGTGTTGTTAACCTGTTAAACTGTATGTAGGCTAAATGTAATTATTATTATAATTAAAATCAAAAGTAAGATGACTAATTCAGTGTTAATATTTGAATGGGTCCCGTCTCCACTGTAGTGGAAACGTTGGGCCCCGAGGTCAAAAAGGTTAAGAACCCCTGCTTTACACATTTGTCTCATAACAACAATGTACCAGATTCCTCCTGCAGTCCAAAATCTCGTATGTCCAATAAACCACAGATTTTAAACAGGTAAATGTCATGTGATTGACAGGGGATCAGTCCAAAGTGTCTCACCCTATGTCAATGGCATACAATTCCCTGGGAGCCTTAACAGCTTACCTGTAACAAAGTATTGTCTGTCTGTTGCTGCGTTTTATTTACCCGCCTGACATGTGCACAAATAAAACAAGATGACAGTGCAATCATAAACACAAACAAAGAGCAGATGATCGGTACAAGAGGTTCTTTGACAAATTGCCCATGTCAGTGTGCTGTGTCCATGGAGGAAAGAGGAACACTCTACACAGCAGAGGCTTTAATATGTGATCAGGGAGGCTACGTCCCCTCTCCCTGCTCATCTTTCCCATCTTGTAACATTAAGACTGTGCCTCTCTGTGCTCGTATCCTTGGCAACCTGCCTCCAACAATGCAGAGAGCTCTGGCCTCAGCATGGGAGGAGGATGGTGCCATGGAGAGGAAATGCAAGGCCAAGGGAGATAGAGGGTGATGGGAAACTGGCAGACTGTCTGGGCAGCAAAGGAGCGTGATGGAGCGAGTCACAGTGTTTATGGTGTACATCAAAATGAGAGAGGAGAGCTGAGGGTTAAACAGGAAGGAAGTGAGATGAATGGAAACGAAGAGAGGGGAGGCAGGGAGGGAGAAAAACCTGTGCAAGCTGCAGGTTTTGCTTTAATAGATCCGTGTCACTGAGATAATACAAGTTGTGCAGAAATTTACAAAATACTGACTGGACTTTGAAAATCACATATGACTCATCTGACACCAACTCTAATTCTAGGAACACTCTGGGTTTGTAAGATTAGTCAACTATTTGACAAGTCAATTCGGAGAAGTCAGCTTGGAATATCAATCTTGCAGTCAAGTTGTTGGACATGGAACCAACATCGAGTTGAGTAGCCGAGACCCCTCACGTACAGCCGGTGTGTTGGGAGGATGTGTCGAGATGGGGAAAGCAGGGCCCATCAGGAAGAGCCCCCCGTCAGACACATAGCAGGCCAGGTGTAGCTTCGACCAGTTTGCCCTGGAAGGAAGCGTCTGGCAACAGTAACGATGTTTACTTACTACCGATCGCAGGCAATGGGCAAAATCTAACGAAAAAAAGACTATGAAAATCCTTAGTTGAAGACAGTCCTAAATAACACAGAATGCAGCTGCCACCAAACATGGACCTGGTTTATCACTCAAATCAATCTTGTAGTACAATCATTTGTCAATACAAAGTCATGCATCATGTATGCCTCCCACCTCTGACAACCCTAAAGTAACTGCAGTGGCTATAGGCAACCAAAGTAACTGCATTCATTTCCTCTTTCACCACTGAAACCAAGCTGAGCCATTGAGATTAATTGCTCATGATCAAATCAGCATAAACTGTGCAAATCAAAGAGAAGCGCACCCCTCCTCCATACCCACACCTCCACATCATACAACCATCCCCCTGTGTGAAACCCAGTGGACAGTGCAACGCTGCAGAGCTTATTCAAGGCAACAAACGTGTCATTTCTTTTTTTCCCCCAGAGAGGAACATAGTGCTCGGAGAGAGCTCAAAATGGAGCAAGGGGTTAGTCAAATTGTGCCCTCTCTCTCTGTCTCTACCTCACACACACTCACGCACACACACACAGACACACACAGTCAGCGCCCCAAGGAGAACTCCTGCTATCTCACCAAGCCTCTCCAAACTTCTCTGTTCCCTGCCTCTTGGACACTCTCATTAAGAAGCCATTAAAGAGAAGGTCAGCATGAGACCACATGACCCCTTCCTAACCTCAGCAACCCACCCCTGAGAGGGTTTAGAGATATACGACAGTGCTCTGTAGCAAAATAGAGGAGAATAAGGAAGAGATGCCTCATACTAAGAAAGTTTCGGATTTGAATTTTGAATTTTACATGTTATCCTCATGCTTGTGTGGGTTAAAAAACATCCACACTTGGTTCACTGGAGACTATAGATGGTCCATATGAGCGGCAGGCAATGATTAAACTAACACAACTTATCAATGGATTTAGGGCTGGAGGGTTATGGCAAAAATAATAATAAATGATAAATGGGTTATACTTGTATAGCACTTCTCTACCTCCAAGGTACTCAAAGCGCTTTGACAGTATTTCCACATTCACCCATTCACACACACAGATGGAGGGAGCTGCCATGCAAGGCGCGAACCAGCACCCATCAGGAGCAAGGGTGAAGTGTCTTGCCCAAGGACACAACGGACGTGACTAGGATGGTAGAAGGTGGGGATTGAACCCCAGTAACCAGCAACCCTCCGATTGCTGGCATAGCCACTCTACCAACTTCGCCACGCCGTCCCCTAATAATCACAATTATTTTTTATTGATATTGTAATTATGATTAAAAACATGAAAACATGTGTATCTATTGTACTGTATCACCAAAACATATAGTTTAAAAAAAAGATATAAATTCGAAACAAACAACAAATAAAATTTAAAAAATAAGACAAATAACAATAACTTTAAATAACAATATGAAAAACAATAACATTCAGTTTTCCCTTATATTACCACCATACAGTATTTTTTGTATCAAATAAAATGTTATAAAATGTTTGGTTTTGTATATAAATGCAAAAATTGCCACATTTATTGGCGCAATACATCCATCCATTTTCTACCGCTTGTCCCTTTCGGGATTGCGGGGGGTGCTGGAGCCTATCCCAGCTGCATTTGGGCGATAGGCGGGTACACCCTGGACAAGTCGCCACCTCATCGCAGGGCCAACAGAGATAGACAGACAACATTCACACTCACATTCACACACTAGGGACAATTTAGTGTTGCCAATCAACCTATCCCCAGGTGCATGTCTTTGGCGCAATACATCTTTGACAATTTGAGTTATTATCAGCATAATATTTGTGTAAATGTATCTAAAAGTGCTTTAAGATGTGGCGCTATTATTGCTGCAAAAAAAAGAGCGCCTCTCAAGTTGCGACTGCTGTTTTGTTTGTGCATTGATGTAACATCAATGATGTCGTTCACAACAACACCAGCAGATGAGATTAGATGTGATGTGGGTGTTTGGATTGTTCTTGCCAGCTTTAGCTTCATAGTTTAGTCGCTGTTTCAATTGTTGTTCATTGTTTGGTTTAGGCCAAGGCTGTGTCGGGAATTATTTTTCCAATTATTTTCCCAAACAAATATTCCTTCTCCTCACAATGACAGCATTTCACTTCCATTTATGCCAATTTCCCTGATATTGTGCATTCAACAGCAGATTCTGTTTTATTGGCCAATTATGTGACTCCGTCCACGGTTAGGTGATTGCGGAAATCGTATGCCTTACTTTGTTGAGTTTAACAATTAATGTTTAGACATACAACCGTTGTGTCAAATATAAACGCAGCAACCATGGTGACATCCCAAACTTCTAGGAGACGTCCTTGTTTTTTTGCTCATTCGCTTCTCATCTGTTTCACCGTCACAATTAGCTCTGGAATTTGCATGCACGTTGCGTGGCCGATAAAACATTTTTTTTAAATATATATTCTCATGATCGTGAAAAACCACAATCGAAAGCGAAATCAAAATTCCATTAGTTGTCCAGCTCTACAATTTAAAATCTCTTTTAGCACCATGTCTACACAGGATCAGCTACTTGAGTTGTCTAAATTATTGGTGCATCACCTTGGGCTGTACATTCCTGTTCAGAAATATACTCAGTGTTTGTGTAAACTTCTTCTCACTAAATTGATCAAATAGTTATCTTAAGATGTGATGCTGTACCTCAGTGGCTTAAACTAAAAGAAACTGTGACCATACCTTACATCAGCTTTAATACTACGGTATGAATCTCTCCCACACAAGGGAGTACACTCCCATGTGGCATCTTCCGGGTGCCAGGAAGAAGGGTGAAGGATGAACCACTTACAGTAAGGACTCGGTCAGCTGTATCAATCAATCAGAAATACGGAATGTGGTAAAGAGTGCAATAAGTTTACAGTGACTTTAAAAAAAAGGGGGATACTTTGGGAATGGAGGGGAAGACAGCTTGGCTGCTTCCTTAGTCCGACACAGGAATGTACAGCGGGCGTATCCCGGTGTGTGTATGTGTGTGTTTTGCAGCGAATGTGCGTGTTTGTGCCAGACAGGAATCCCGAACCCCCACAGACTCTGGCTCCACTTATCAAGGCCTAAACAGAGGGCTATGCAGGAGGAGTTGGGTCTGGGTGTCTGACGCTATCAAAACCACCTTTAAAAAACCCAGTCGCTTCATTTCTGCTCTCATGTGCAAAATAAACACACATCTACAAACAGGCTAAACCTTGACGCTGCATGTCTGAGGCACCAAAAGAACCATGGGAAGGCCAAACAGTCTCGCCACGAAAAGAAAAAAGAACATTGAGGGTCCCTGACAATTACTGCACAGACACATGGACACTGACAAACATGCTGCATTAAACTATGACAACAAACCTTTACGGGGGAGAGCTTACACCCTTTCCTAAAAAGAGCTATTCCCTTAGAAGTTTCACTGCAAATCTATTTTGGAACTTTTAAAGCTGGCGTCTCAACTGAATTAAAGGTGATAATTTTATCAATTTTTTTTTTACTGCATTTGGGTGCTACTGTTATTGGAGGTCCCACCTGAAACAAGCTCAGACCCATTTTTGATCATAAGATAGGGGGAAATGTGCGGGGGCTGCAAAGAGATAATGACAAGGAGAGAAGGCAAGGATGAGGAGTACTGTGGACAATAAAGGTAGAAGCATCATGGATAATATTATCTACGGATAAAAAATTATGTTTGAAGATGGTTACAAAAGACAAATCAAGGTAATTTAAAAGCAAAACAAACTGATTTGACCTCAGCTATTTCATGCAACATCGGCAGGCCTGGAATTTTGTCATTTTAGGAGCCAGGCCACTTGGCCTTTGGTGTCGTCAACCTTTTGAGGGCACAAAGGCCACATGTCAGGGCAGGAAGGTCATCAAATAAAACAATCATTAATTAATGTAAGTTAAGGTTAAGGATGATTACATTTTTAATATGCATTACTTTCAAATAAATACATGAAGCTGTTTATTTCACAGAATTGTTTATGTCTAATACACGCTCTGCATATGGCTTTGCGATCAGTGGGGGGCCCGTTTTGCGTGAAGAAGTGCATTAAAATGTAAATGATTGAATGACAAGGCACTTCATATACAATTTTAACCCCAAACATATTCCTGGCCACGTCATGCTCTGTCACTGGTTAGAATATAAACACAAATTGTCCATTGACATTACTGGTGGCTCCGTGGCGAGCGTCATTAGTACTTGCTTTGCAAAGTAGAAGGTCTTGAAAAATGTGTTGCTAGGGTAGGATGTTCACTGAAAACAGGATTGGTCCAAGGATCAAACCCTCAGGGACCCCACAGGACATCATTTATATGGTGCTGGGATACCCATGATTTCAGTCTTTCGAAACTTCTCTTGAACAACCAATATTTGACCTCTGTATTTTTCAAATCCTAGTTACGGCCCTGCTTGCACTGTCACCTTGTGGAATGGCTTCTTGTGGAATTTTCTGGGCCGCCACTTAAAATGTGCCCGGCATGTTCAGATTGCCTCGAAGATTAGCTCCATCTTCTAGTCCTTGCTGATGTAAAGGGAGAAGAAGCGATTGCCTGCAGAGTCACAACAGTGTGACAAGTTGTGCCGTAAAGCTGTTTCACGCATGCATGTGATTGCATCATTTGATGTAAACAAAGTTGTGTAACCACTAGGGCTGTGAATCTTTGGGTGTCCCACGATTCGATTCAATATTGATTCTTGGGGTCACGATTCGATTCAAAATCGATTTTTTTTTCCAATTCAACATGATTCTCGATTCAAAAACGATTTTTCTCCGATTCAAAACGATTCTCTATTCATTCAGTACATAGGATTTCAGCAGGATCTACCCCAGTCTGCTGACATGCAAGCAGAGTAGTAGATTTTTGTAAAAAGCTTTTATAATTGTAAAGGACAATGTTATATCAACTGATTGCAATAATGTAAATTTGTTTTAACTATTAAATGAACCAAAAATATGACTTATTTTATCTTTGTGAAAATAATGGACACAGTGTGTTGTCAAGCTTATGGGATGCGATGCAAGTGTAAGTCACTGTGACACTATTGTTCATTTATTTTTATTTTTATAAATGTCTAATGATAATGTCAATGAGGGATTTTTAATCACTGCTATGTTGAAATTGTAACTAATATTGATACTGTTGTTGATAATATTCTTTTTTTTCCCACTACTTTTGGTTTGTTCTGTGTCGTGTTTGTGTCTTCTCTCAATTGCTCTTTTTATTGCAGTTCTGAGTGTTGCTGGGTCGGGTTTGGTTTTGGAATTGGATTGCATTGTTATGGTATTGCTGTGTATTGTTTTGTTTTGTTGGATTGATAAATAAAAACAAATTTAAAAAATTTAAAAATTACAAATAATAATACAAAAATAAAAAAATTTATTTTTTAAAAAGGAGAATTGATTCTGAATCGCACAACGTGAGAATCGCGATTCGAATTCGAATCGATTTTTTCCCACACCCCTAGTAACCACACAGTCATTGTCCATGTGTTCTTGGATATAACAAGAGTGCTAGCACTTTGATAAATAAGATGATAAATATGGGAACATTTAGGCATCTCACAATTCGATTTCGATTATTGGGGTGACGATTCGATTCAAAATCAATTCTCAATTCAACACGATTTTTGGAATATATTATTTGGTATAAAAATTATTAAACAAAAACATTTTCAAAACAGGTCACAGGTTACAAATGCTCCTCTTGGCTGCTGACATATGACTTATATGCACAGTGTTGGCCTGAGAAAAGAATCACAGAATGTTAATCAATCTAATAAAAGAAAATAGAGCAACCCCAACTCCTTAGAATAGAACTACTTAGAAATTTACAAAACAATAGAGAATAAATAAAAATACTGTATTTATTAAATACAATACTAAAAAAGGAAAACCATAAATTAAAAAAAGCAACAGCATGAACAATAAAAAAAAAAAAAACATAAATAACAGTTGTTTGTTGTTTTTAACCCAAAAATCGATTCCTTAAGAAAGTATGGTAAGTAAGTGAGTAAATTACATAACAATAGTTAAATAAGTAAATATTCATATAAGAAAAGTATTGTATTTTTTAAATTGATTCTCAAAATTATGAATCGATTTAGATTCCGACTTAATACAAATTGCGATTTGGATGTGAATCGATTTTTTGAGTACCACAGTGAGAAACATTATTTATTTCAAGACAGAAGTCTTAGTGGCTTATAGGATTTTTGTTTCTTTTTTCATACAATGAAATTTTCAACTGCTTCTATGGAAGAAAACATGATATTCCACTGTCCATATGTTTTGCTACATTGTTAAACTTTATATTCTATCATTGTACATTTTCAAACATAATTTTGTCTCACACTTGTCAACAATGCTAAAATATTTTTAAATAAAAAAGAAAATAATGTATTGACTTGTGCAACACTTACCAACTGTTCATATATGCAATGTTATCCTTACATATTAAGAATGTATTTGCAAAACCTTCCATGAAGATATACCATATAGCCTTGAAAAAACCTTCAGAAAAAATCTATATTGCAAAAAATATGATAGGAAATATAGGATGCTCAAGATTTATTTATTTTTCGCTAAAAGAGAGTGACATTATGACATTGGCTGGAAGTTGCTAATTTCAAGAATTATTGCAAAAAAAGCACACATATACAGAGTAGAGGTACGAGTTACACATACAGTCTACAAGTTGGGATGGTGATGAGCTGGTCCAAACAGACGAAGGTTGCAGAGATAGTTGTGAAGGACAGACAGCAGACCGTCTCCGAGCACACACACACACACAAACACACACACGGACAAACACGCACACACACACACACTGGCGCACAAACGCACGCAACACACACACACACACACTCGCACACAAACGCATGCACACACACACACACACACACACACACACACACACACACACACACACACACACACACACACACACACACACACACACACACACACACACACACACAAATATACATTTCACATACATATCTACAGTACACAGACCATAATTGTCCCTTGGGAGTATTTTGTGACACTCCCTCCTAGAGTCTCCTTGCTGTTGGCCAACCCCGATGTATGATTAACACTTTTTTCATTACAAAAGGATGGGGGTTTTATGGGAGCATGGGTGTTGCCATAAGAGATGAAACGACATCAGAAATGGGGAAATGAGGGGATGGCGGAAAAAAGGAGAGACTGGGTGTATAAGAGGAAAGGAGACTTTGCCCTTCAGTGGGAACACACCCATGTTTGTGTGCATGTGTTTTGTGTGAGAGTGTGTGTGTGTGTGTGTGTGTTTGTGCACATGTATATGAGCTGCGCCTCAGTTAAACTGACACACCCACTGCCTGCAGACCTCCACTTCCTGTGCATGGTGTGACCACTTTGTCCAAACCTCCCCACTGCCTACCTTTGTCTCCCCCCTACCCATGGCTCTCCTTCCCAACTGATGTGGTGTGTGGAGGCCACAGAGGGAGTGGGCACGGTGAAGAGAACAAAGCCACCTCACTAAAATAAACAATGCAGGGACAAGGAGCTTCAGGTTGGCTGAAAATGACAGCGCGCAAAGACCCATCAGGTCATCAGGTTACAGTAATGAATAGTATAGTCTGTACTATCCACCTTTTGCTAAACTTCCAGGTACAGTGAGACATTCAAACCATAGCCGGCAGCAAGGTCCATTATTGCCTATCAGATCAGTGGTGAGGATTAGTATTTTAGAAGTGGCCTCGCACCGTGAATGGTTCATTGCAGCTTGCTTTTAAATTTGAGCCGGTGTTCTGGCAAGACACGCACCCTCCTGGAATTCAAGCAACTCCTGCATGTTTGTAACAGGAAATATGAAAATGTAATTGTGTCTCCCTGAGTGTGCATCCCTTTTGAAGGAATCTGTAGCCATGTCAATCAACATTGGGACACGGCTGTGGTAAAGATCGGCTGTGCTCGGCAGCTCATCAGCCAATCACAGATCAGTTTGAAAAGGCAAATATCAGCCCTTTATCCAATTCCATTATTAGGACAGGGACAGGTCTAGGATGTACCCTGCCTGTCACTGGACGTCAGTTGGGATAGACTCCAGCTTAACCATCACCTAATGAGGAAAAGCGGTATAAAAGATGAATGGATGATTATGACTATGCTGTTATTTTGAAATATTTTGTTGGATGCTAAAACATTAGCAAAGTGTTCTTATGAGGCATAAAAAAGTCAAGTGTTGTTTTTTCTTACGGGAACAGATGCCTGTGGACATACAAGTGAAACTCAAAATGTTTTTAATATTGTCCCAAAGTCCATTCACGTCAGCAATTTAACTGCAAATGTGAACTAATATGTGATATAAACTTGTCTCATGCAAAGTGAGATATGTCAAGCCTTATAATTTAGATGATCATGCCTTGCAGTATTTGAAAACCCCCACATTTTCTAAGATTTTCAAATAAAAGTTTTCATAAGCCATAAGCATAATGATCAACATTATATCAAAAGAAGGCTTGAAATATCAAGAGTTGCATGTTATGAGCCTATGTCATATATTAGTTTCACCTTGTGAATCTAATTGCTGGAATAAACACGTTTTTGGACAACATTAATTTTAGTTTTGTTTTACCCGTATCAGTTGACAATTTCAAGTGATAGCCTTGTTTATGGGAATTGTAATGTTGTGATAAGCTGTTTGTATTGCATACTTCACCTGCAATCAACAGATTGAAAACTAATACACGAGTGCATACATGTTGATGTGTGCAAGGGTGGAGTTTCACTTATGGGGGAGTTCTGCTTTGAATTGTGCAACCACAGAAACCTCCTGACCCACCCACCTCTGCATGCCATGCCAACAGGACATCCTGCCATGATGCATTGTGGGTCAGTTCATTCTTAGACCTGAATGATAGATGCCAAGAAAAGTGGGGGGCTCTTTTTGATGAGGGATTCTAGAGCAGTAGCATGGCTGTGTATATACGATACGCAAGTTGTAGTGGGTGAGTGTATATAGATTGTGTGTGGGCTATGGCTCACTGCAGCCCACACACATGCCCATCCCAGGTGCATGAAGGGTGGGATGTCTAATCTTTAACACTGTGCACACCACCCCCATTTTCTGTTATGCTCAAGGGGCAGGTTGCGGTGATGTGGGGACAAAAAAGACCGTCAGGATTCGAGAAGGGGGGCTGCTTCCTGTCCAATGTGGCTGGTTTAAAGCCACAGCATTAAAAATAGCGCACATTTAGAGAAGGCAGAGCTGCGAGAAAACAAGACAGACAGCAAGAGTGTGAAAAATGGTGTGAATGTGTGTGAGGAGGAGAAGGGGCTTTTTAGCTGGTGGACTGCCCATAATGTCCAGCAGGATGTGAGGTCATATGACAAGGATGGCTGGTGGGCGGTGAGAAAAGACTGGTTGCCACGGCAATAATGAAACTTATTTTTTTTAAGCAAACAGGAGGCTCACGATAAAGAGAATACATATAAGAACAGTCTTGTACTTGTGAGGTGCTGTAGGCAGGCCACAGGAGTCACTAGGTTGGGAGGAAAGGCCTGAAATGATCATGTGTGCATGGGGACAAAGGAAAAATAGAGGGAGGGGGAAATTGGGGCGGGGAGCTGTGGAATACAATAAGAGACAGAGAGGAGATAAAGGGGGCACTGTGGAAAAAGTGATAAAGATGAACCAGAAGCCAAAAAAAGACACAAAGAAGGGAATACGGGGAGGGGAGTACATGGCCTTTAACGACATGTAGTCAACCAATATATGTAACGTGTGCAGGGGCACTCCGAGAAGAAAGGGGCTAAAAATTACGTCCACACAGTCTAAAATATTAAATCTATTTTGGTTTTTAATGATGGAGGAGTGAATTAGGGAGGAAATATGAGAGTAGATTATTAAACCAAAAGGCAGGAGAAGGGAGAGGAAGAAGTGGAGAGTTGTGAGGGGTGGGGTGGGGTGGTTGAAATCTGTTTACGGTGTTTTAAATATTAAACCTATTTCAAGTTTAATGAAGTGCAAATACTATTGGGAGAGTCCTAACTGGAATACAGAGAGGATGGGGTAAAAGGGGGGTGGGTCTAATTCATTATTTTAAGCGTTCACCTTTACACTGCAGAGACTCCGGGAGACGGACGCAAGGTGTGTGTGTGGGGGGGGGAGGGGGGGGGAGACAGAGAGAGAGAGAGAGAGAGAGAGAGAGAGAGAGAGAGAGAGAGAGAGAGAGAGAGAGAGAGGGGGAAAGAGACAGAGACAGAGACAGAGAAAAAGTTGATGTAGAGGTGAGGGGTGACTCTAGTCTGCAGGTCTCAGGTGAGTCCTTAACTGCCTCTTCATTCTAGAGGATGAAGGTCTGAGCTCCAACAAGACAAAACATGCATAAGTACAGCAGCTCCCAGAATATGACAATTATTTATCTTTTTTAAGCTTGCATTTGTGTGCATGAGAGAGTGTGTAAGTGTGTGATCGAGGTGGAGGGTCGGATAAAGATGTTGAATTTGAGCATGATTGTTGATGTTATCAATGTACAACAGTTGGAGGGAAATGTGTAATATTAAAGAACCCATAGAACAAGGAGTGCATACATCAGCAAAAGCCCTGAACATTGCTTCTATTATAAGATTTTTTTTAATACATTTTCAGAATTTTGCAGGCTAGGGATTAAACATACTTGCAAGTAAGGAGGCAACGATTACAGATTTTGAATGTACAGGTATAGTTTGAGTAATAATCACATTTTCACAATTATTATGCATTCATTAATATCACAACAAAAACATTTTTAGAGATTTTGATGTTCTTTGTTACTGTCCGAAAAATAGTAATCGAATAATAAGATATTAATAACAGTACAAAATAAGAAATATGAACAAAAGTATTAATAATAATACATTGGTAATTAATATTTGTATTATTAATAAAAGACTAAGATGAACTTTATTGATCCCCCAAGGGAAAATGTTATTAACGCTAGTGTTATTATCATCAACTGTCATCCATGACTATTTATTAATTTTTAATAATCTATGTTATGCTGTGTTATCGTGATGGCAGTATACATCCCCCCCTCTGCTAACGCTGCAGCTGCCAGTGACGTCATCCACAGCTCGATAGCCAGACTCCAAACCAAGCACCCGAAAGCTCTCATCCTCATCTCGGGAGATTTTAACAATGTTACTATGGACAAATCACTATTCAACTTCACTCAATATGTCAGCTGCCACACCAGAGGAAATAAGATCTTGGACCTGCTGTACGCAAACATCAAGGATGCGTATAGCTCCATACAACTACCAGAGCTGGGCCGGTCAGACCACAACCTGTTTACCTCAACCCCTGTTATGTGCCTCTGATCAAAAGACAGCCTGTGACCAAAAAACAGTGAGAAGGTGGTCAGAAGGGGTCCTAGGGCTGTTTAGAGGTATCTGACTGGCAGGTGCTCATGGAGCCTCATAGAGAGGACATTGACGGGCTCACAGAGTGCATCACAGACTATATCAACTTCTGTGTTGACTCAAATGTCCCATCAAAGACGGTCACCTGCTACCCAAACAACAAGCTGTGGGTGACCAAGGACATCAAAGCCCTACTGAATGAGAAGAAGAGGGCATTCAATGCTGGTAACAGGGAGGAGGTGAAAAGAGTTCAGGGGCTGCTGAAGACCAGACTCAGGGAGGCCAAGGAGAACTACAGGAGGAAGCTGGAAGGGAAGCTGAAGGTCAACAACATGAAGGCGGTTTGGCGAGGTATGCAGACCATCACCGGCCTCAAACCGTCGGGGGGTAGGGAATGGACGGAGACAAAGAGAGGGCCAATGAACTAAACCAGTTCTTTAACAGGTTTGACACAGTGGCTTCGACAAGCCACTGTGTTGATTACCTGACTGACAGACCACAGTACGTGCGACTGCAGGACTGTGTGTCTGACAGGCTGGTCAGCAACACCGGGGCCCCGCAGGGCACAGTCCTCTCCCCCTTCCTCTTCACCATGTACACCACCGATTTCCACTATCACTCAGAGTCCTGCCACCTTCAGAAGTTTTCTGATGACTCTGCGATAGTGGGGTGTATTGAGGATGGTGATGATGAGGAATACAGGGCACTGGTGAAGGACTTTGTCACATGGTGTGGAAAGAACCAGCTTAATGTGATGAAGACCAAGGAGCTGGTTGTGGACCTAGGAAGGAGGAGGAGTACTCCGGCGACCCCTGTTTCCATCAGGGGGGTCGATGTGGACATGGTTGAGGATTATAAATACCTGGGAGTACACATCGACAACAAGCTGAATGGGTCAAAACACACTACAAGAAGGGACAGAGCCGCCTCTACTTCCTCAGGAGGCTAGGATCCTTCAAAGTATGTACAAAGATGTTGAAGATGTTCTTCGAGTCGGTGGTGGCGGGCGCCTTCTTGTACGCCGTGACCTGCTGGGGCAGCGGGCCGAGAGCGAGGGACGCAAACAGACTGGACAAGTTGGTAGAGAAGGCCAGTAACGTGGTGGGAGTGGAGCTAGACTCTCTGGCGGTGGTGTCAGAGAGGAGAAGTCTAGCAAAACTCCTAGCCATTATGGACAACACCTCCCACCCACTACACTCGTACCTTGCGGGGAGAATGAGCACGTTCAGTGGAAGGCTCAGACTCCCAAAATGCAACACGGAACGACACAGGAGGTCCTTCATACCGACAGCCATCAGACTGTATAATGCATATGTTCCTTCTTGACTGCACTTAAATGTAGAGTATATGTAGTATATGTACAATATATTTATATATTATATTTATAATATATTATATATATTATATTATTTATTATTATTCTTGTCTATTGTGAGCGAACTGTGGTGCTGAATTTCCCCCAGGGATCAATAAAGTACTTTCTATTCTATTCTATTCTATTAAAAATAACTAGGAAGCACACTATTAGATCCCATGGTATAGTGCTGGTATTTTACAAGTTCCTTATGTAATGTTAGTGTTTTACATTCGCTTTATTAACTTATAAAGCCTTAAGTTTATTCAACACGAATAGGAAGAAGCAATCGCTAACGTTAAATGGTCACTGAAGGACAGGAGTACCTGTTGCTGTTTGTTTAAACCAAACGGACTCAATGCTCAGCTACTTTTGGAAGTGACAAATTTATATTTACTTCAATTGTTTATGAGGTAAATTGCCACTAACATCATTTACACAGTTATTAGGCCTCATCGTTACTTTGGCGTGTAAAGCTGTGCCACATTGGACGTATTAGACCCTTTAGCCGCAGAGTTCTTTTGGCAGGTTTTGAAAATGAGTGAGCCATCACCTTCAATGACTCCCTGGTAATGTTTTAAGTACCTGAAATGTTCCCACACTGCCGACTTCAGCTTTTGTTGGGTGGAAAAAGTGTTCTACTTTGTCCTGCTGCCATTTTAAGATAGTGTAGAATACTGTCTCGATAGATGCATAAAAACGCATGCACCATGGTGTAACTTTGTTTTCATTCCTTGCAGGTTGTGCAGAAAATAACATACCAGCATAATGTATGTTAATAGCAAGTTAAGAGGACACACTGTTTAGTAAGCTTTTGCGATGAAATACCACGGTTAAAAGTAAAACTGGTTAAGCGTTGCATCCCTATTTGCAAGAATATCTTAAAACTGTTCACAGAAAGTCACAAACAAAACCAAATGCTGAGAAAAATATAACATTATTAATCATGGCACCCCTGTGACCCCGAGAGATGGATGGAATTAATCATGGCTTTGCTTATTCTATTTAATTACACTAATCAGGTGCTAATAAAAAAATATATTTGAGTCAGAAATGAAGAGAGTGCTAAGGACAATCATTGATTCACTATGTGGTTGTTGGTTTTGTAAATGAACAGCCCAAAAACAATAATTTCCTCTCTCGCCCTTAGAAAAGCACACATTTTAGAAGTGTATAAAAGGGGCAAACACTCCAAATTGGTGTCAGTTAATTTTCTGACAATCAATTCCCTGATTGACTCATTTTGTTAGCGTGACATGGAAAACCAAGAAGGGGTGACATTAAGCATCAATGGCTCGCAAACAACATTTTCTTTAAACATCTTGACAGCCTTTTATCTGCTGATGCTTTTCATCCCAGGTCAGATCGAAACAGCGGGTACCAACCTAAAAATAATTTCTGGTAATTATTCAAAGGTTTACAACATCAGCAGACAGAGCAGGAGGCTATTTAAAACTTCTCTCTTTAAAATATTGTCAGCTCTAATAAAACCGTGTACAGAAAAGAATAGGCACGCATGACTGGCGCGATTCTAAAAACACAGTGCTAAGTTCCAGTCTTTTTTCAAATATTTCTGTCAGCACACAAGGTGAACATACGAAAAGCAGAGTTGCGTGTTATTGACAGGAAGTTGAGTGCAGTGTGACCCCAATAATGACATTAGATGAACACAGCAGATGTTTGCAAGGGAAGAGGATCTAAAGAAATCAAAACCTTATTCGTGCAAGTGTTTATGTCAACATAGATACGCTGCATTTTATTCAAATGAACGCCACGACACAGGGCTTAAACACGGACATACACATTGTCCTTATATGGGAGAGTAATCCAGTCAAATCCCCAGTCAGGCAATCATTGTGTTGTCTCTACACACAAGACAATGTATGACTCTTGCAGATACAGTATGCTTACACAGAAAGACTGATAGATAGACAGATATAGATGATGACAAATAGAGCTTGTGAGAAATACCCCTCAACTTGTGACCTACACCCAAACACAAATTTTTATTTTGCTGAATTAACAACTGTTGATTGATTACTAATAGATTTTCCTCACTCCCATCTTGACCCAAAATGGCAAGAAAAAGTGCAACGGTAATTACTGACTAGATAATGGCTGCATTCTATTTAGGTCATACCTTTCTAGGACTTTTAATGGGTAAAAAACTGTCATTGTTGTACAATACATAGTGCTTTGTGTCGCTTCGTCAAATATCTGGGAACCGTGTGTCGATTATACAAGCCAAAATTACATTATGAAGACTGAAAACAGCAAATTGAGGCTTACAACTTTAATCTGATTTAATGGTTTTTTTTCCAACGAGATACAGGAAAATAAGGGTTTGAACATCTTACACTTCAATGTGGATACTGTTGAGTTCTGAGGGTTTCACAGAAAAATATTGTGAGTGTAAGGTCAACATGTACAAAACATGTGATCAGTTTTTGCATTTGTTACTCCAAGGATATATCTGGTAAATCTAAGTTGTTATCTAGTATCAACATGAATCCAGAACACATGTGTTTTTATTATGTCCATCCATCCATCCATCCATTTTCTACCGCTTATTCCCTTCGCTGGAGCCTATCTCAGCTACAATTGGGCGGAAGGCGGGATACACCCTGGACAAGTCGCCAGCTCATCGCAGGGCCAACACAGATAGACAGACAACATTCACACTCACATTCACACACTAGGGCCAATTTTTAGTGTTGCCAATCAACCTATCCCCAGTAGCCTCAAATAAAGCTGTACACAACTTTCTAATTCTTTGTTCCTTCCATATGCCCTTAAATCTCCTTCGGATCATCAACCGCAGGTGACAAAAGCCTTGCCTTACAGAGACTTAAGACTTATGTGGACATAAGCCTGAACAGATCCTGTTTATTTGTGAGTGTCACTTGGTCACGGTATAAACTGACACTAGTTTTGTTCCATTTAAGTTAGTTTTTTTCTCTGGGAGAATTTAGTGGCTTCACAGATCAGAGGAATATGTCCACAACCAAGACATCTCACCACTCCCAGTGCAGGGCCTATGTGATCCCAAGTCAATAAGAGACAACCAATCCCCCCCAAACACACAGAAACTACCTTCCTGGATACTTAAAGTGATCTCAGGCTCAAGCGTAGTGTGGGCGGAGCTGAATGTCAGCAGTCAAAGCTTGCATAGTCGTGCGCACTGCAGCACAGCAGTTGAATGTGAAAGGTCTGTGAAACACAACATTTCCCACAATCCTTGTGTGTTGTTTATATTTGTCTATCATTGCGCCTCACACTGACAACAAAGAAGGGGAGTTGCTCTGCCTGCTGGCTTTGGAAAGTAGTAAAATAAAGAGACGGTGGTACAGTATGTATGGCCTTTGACTGCCACAAGTGTTGCAACCAGTTATTGACTAGACACATCCACTGTGCTTGAAATTGTCTCACATGTGAAAGTTGGAAAATATTTTTTTTCATCTCACATTTAATGCAGGTCAATGTGAAAAATACATCCGCGCGGTCGTAAAATATGAGCTTTGCGCTCACAGGCCTTTCACTTAATCCTTGTGTAAATCCACTGGTAACAGGATGGATTACTTTTTAAATTACCTTTTAAATGAAGGAGTGTCCAAAATGTTCCCACCAAAATTGGAGGATGCAGGGTCCACTTTGGTACATTTTGTGCATTAAATACCGTATATTACCAAATAAACGCCCTTGGGCAAATAACCGCCCATGTCCTAAGAGCCGCCCGGGGTCTGACCCCATTTTGTGAATTAACTGCCTCTTCCTAATAACCGCCTATGTCCAAATAGCCGCCCATGGGCTTTTATTTGCATAATTTAGATTACAATGCTACTGGGGTTGCGTTTGCTGCAGTATTATTGTTTTGATGGTTTTATAGAGTACTTGGTACCATAATTTTATTTTTCCTGTATGCTGCTTTATTTAAAACTTGGAGTACTGTAGCCTTTATTTTATTTAAGTGACAGTATTATTGTTCTGTTTTGATGGTGGATTTTATACTTGAGTACTTGGTACCATAATTGTATTTTTCCCGGTAGGCTGCTTTATTTAAAAAGTTTATTTATTTTTAGTATTGGTATACTATTTGACAATTGTTGCACTACTGCCATGTTGAGGCATTGTTGATCTCTTGTCTTTTGATAGCCTACCTCATGTTGATTTCTTGTTTTTTTGTTTGTATGTTTACAATAGCTTTTACATTTAAAGTTTTTTGTACAAAAAAAAAATACTGGACAGTAACCATTGTAACCAAATAATGGCCTGGTGCAGGCTGGTGCAAAAATAAATAAAAGCCTTGTGCAAATAACCGCCTGCTTCTTTTAAACGCCTGTCTCCAAAATCGATTTTGTGAAATAAACGCCCGGGCTACTATTTGGTAATATACGGTACGGTAAAACCAATCCGATGTAGGTCACTATATGCTAATCTATCTGAAAAAAAAAAATCCACATCTTAAAGGTGCCGTTTGCAATCTTTACACAGATGCCGAGAGGATGCTAACCTTCAAATGTTTTGTAAGCATTATATCCCACCCTCTTACGGTTTTTAGCATGTAATGACGTAACTGCGTATGCATTTAACCATGCATGAGCTATGTGTGTTGTTAGCTAATGATAGTGATTTGGATAGCTAATGTTAGCTATCAATGAATGCATATTCTATCATAGCAACACAAAAAGTGTAAATTGTTAGTTGGTTCTCTGAGACTGTTTTTGTTGCTTGTACACAAAGATAGCTGTGAATAACAAGCCAGAACCCCACACTAAATCATAGGTCTGACCAGCAATTTAATTAAACATAATTAGTAATTGTGGAAAATGTAGATACTTAAAAATATATATGTTCTCTCAATCAATCAATCAAATTTGACTTATATAGCCCTTAATCACATATGTCTCAAAGGGCTGCTCAAGCCACAACAACATCCTTGGTTCAGAAAAAAACTCAACCCAATGGGAATAACGAGAAACCTTGGAAGGGACCGCAGATGTGATGTGGATGTTTTGTTAAACTACAGTAAGCTAGCCGGTGGTGTTCTTGATATACAGTATTTTTTGAGGATTGCAAACATCCCCTTTAACTTTTTCTTAGATGTAAGGCCAATTTTAGCAATATCTAATAATATATCTCATTAATTATTTAGTGGATATTTGCTGAGGGCCAATAAATGTTGTAGATGACAACCCTCAGTGCAAATGGCCAGAGATTGTTAGTTTTGGTGTGGCCAGAAGTCAGATGTTTCTGTTTTTAATAGCGCTGTCAAATTTAAAGATTTAACTAATGTGATTAATTACAAAAAATTGCATTAATCATGTACATACGCAGATTAATTACACAATTTGACCGAATATGCTCTTTTACCTTAAACGCAGACGGTTACCTGAAAGGCGGCACAGGTTGTTCTACAGTCAGTGATCAGCTCAATGTATACGTCAGTACAAAGATGAGTGAGGAGACTCCGACATGTATGAGGGGCTGTTAGGGACATTATTCAGAATTACCCCTTACATACACTACTGAAATGCTTTCACATAAACAACTGAAATGTTTTTCCCTCACACACACTACTGAAACACTCTCACACACACTACTGAAACACTCATGCACACTACTGAAACACTTTCATACACACTACTGAAATGTTTGTATCTTACACACACTGCTGAAACACTCTCATACACACTATTGAAATATTCTCACACATACAACTGAACTTTTTTTCTCTCCTCATTCACACTACTGAAATCCTCACACGCACACACTACTGAAATTATTTCTCTCACACACACTAATGAAACACTAATACACACTACTGAATTATTCTCACACACACTACTGAAATGAGGTTTTCAGTAGTGTGTATGAGAGAAAAAAATACAATTGTGTGTGTGAAAATATTTCAGTAATGTGTATGAGTGTGTTTCAGTAATGTGTGTCAGAGGAAAAAAATCCGTAGTGTGTATGAGAGTGTTTCAGTGGTGTGTATGACAGTTTCAGTAGTGTGTGTGAGACAAAAAAATGTCAGTAGTGTGGGTGAGAGAAATTCAGGACTATGTGTAAGATAATTTCTGTAGTGTGTGTGAGAGGATTTGTGTAGTGTGTATGAGAGTGTTTCATTAGTATGTGTGAGAGAAATCATTTTATTAGTGTGTGTGAAAAGATTTCAGTAGTGTATGTGAGAAAAAAACATTTCTGTCGTGTGACGAGAGTGTTTCAGGAGTGTATGAGAGTGTTTCAGTAGTTTGTATGCGAGTGTTTCAGTAGTGTGTGTGTGAGAAAAGAAATTCAGTAGTGTGTATGGGAGTTAGAGATGTCCGATAATATCGGCCTGCCGATATTATCGGCCGATAAATGCTTTAAAATGTAATATTGGAAATTATCGGTCTGGTTTTTTTTATTATCTGTATTGTTTTTTTGTTTTTTAAATTTCTTTCTTTCTTTTTTTAATTAAATCAACATAAAAAACACAAGATACACTTACAATTAGTGCACAAACCCAAAAAACCTCCCTCCCCCATTTACACTCATTCACACTCATTCACACAAAAGGGTTGTTTCTTTCTGTTATTAATATTCTGGGTCCTACAATATACCAAAGGTGGGACCAAGTCATTGCTTTGCAAGTCACAAGTAAGTCTCAAGTCTTTGCCCTCAAGTCTTGAGTCAAGTCCCGAGTCAAGACAGGCAAGTCCCGAGTCAAGTCCAAAGTCAAGACTGGAAAGTCTCAAGTCAAGTCACAAGTCCTGCATTTTGAGTTTCGAGTCCTTTCAAGTCCTTTTAACCACAGACTAATATTTTTACACAGATTGTGTATGCTTTTAAACCGCTGTATTTATTTATTAAAACAAGTGCATTTGAAATAGCAGGAAAAAAAATAGTACTGACATTGCAATTCATAATAGCACAATTAACCAGTCATTTTAATAGTTTAAACAATTTTAAACATTTAACTCATTCCTTTACAGAATAAACACATTTGCAAAAACAAGTGCAACTGTACTTATTTGTACAAAAGTGTTAACATTGTATTTCCATGGCATATTGCATTGTAACTAGTTCCACAGCAGTTTCTATTCTGTTCTTACCTTATCTCATTGATCTCATCTCATACTGTATGTGTGTTTATGTGTGCATACACATAAAAAACATAACAAATACATGAACATAACAATGAACAGAGTTGTACTTTTTAGATGTCAGGGCCCTATGCAATATGTACACATATTCTTAATATAGTATACATTTTAACTGACCTTTATTTGACTATATTTGTCTTTTTGTAGGTGGCTAAAATATGCGGTGCTGCTGACCGCCGTCTTAACGTTATGTTACTGTGTGTGATACATTGACTAACGTAACGTTAAGTGTAGGTACCTCATGCAACCCTGCTTAAAAAAATCACTTGACAAAAAGTATGAATAAGGTAGCAAACTGCAGTGGACGCAACATATTGCTGTGTTTGAAATTATGTTATAACCATAGACATCTTATAAGTAGACGCAGTATTGGTTGTTGTGACGCGAGCAAATTGCATCTTGAAGTGGTGATGAGGAGCCGGCGAGCAGCCTAAACTGACAGCTGACAGGTAGAAAACAAAGATGCCGGGCTGGTGTTCAGCGTTTTCCTGCTCAAATGAGCGGACTGTTGAAAATAGGAATCGGGGGATTACTTTTCACAAGTAAGATTTAACATTAATGTACTTTTGGTTGTATTTTATGAAAATAACATTACCACAGAGTTGAGAAGGAGCAAAGATCTTCAATATTTGTATGTGAAAATCACAAACAAATCTTCTGGGGGAGGATGATGCCCCTACAGGGGTTTGGTTTACAAACTTTCAGCCCCACCTAAAACAAAATTCACCATCCGCCACTGATTATGATGCATTCTCATTTTAGGCAAAATATAAGACAATACTTTCTTAACAGTATAATTGTAACCAGGAATAAGTATTCAAGTAACAATATTCAAATACTAACATTGTTGGGTAAGACAGCATTTGGTTTTATTCTGAATCCAGTGAAACAGATTGGTGGTTTTAGCTGATATAAAGACTTTCAGGTGTTTATATATGTTTAAGTATTTGGCAGACGCTTTTATCCAAAGCGACATACATAAAAAATACATATATAACAATCACTGTAAACATTATCATTTAAGGGAAGAATGTAATACAAAATATCAATACAAAGTGTCAAGACAGAATAAACTCTCTGCTGCTGCAGCAACAGAGATACGGTCTATAAGATATATAGATATCTAATGTATTCATACATTGTTTATGTAGGATATACGCATGTATATATAACGTAATTATATTGTTTCTTCAACTTAAAAATAGCTGACCGTTTTTTTCCCCCTTCTCTGGGCTTATATTCCCAGTTTTGATCTCGGACGTCTGGTCACTTATAGCATATAAGAATATTCTATTACTGTTAAGCAAACTATGAATAATAAAACATGTGTCCGTTATCATAGCTACACGTATGACAAAAAAGCGTGTGAAAATGAGTGGTAATCAGTGAGGTAAAATGAATTAAATGCGCTGACAGTTCATTGCTCCTGCCAAATGAATTGCACTGAGTGGAGCGGATCACCACTCCAAGATGGCGGCCCCGCGTCTCGTCTGCGCCAGTAGGCAGTAGCGCTCGATGCTGCGTCTACTTATAAGATGTCTATGGTTATGACGTTAGCAGTGAGTTTACAGCCTCACTGATTTAACTACACAGCAAATAAAAGTCATGTTACTTAGCCAATAAACGTTAGCTAACATTCAAAACTTACCCTTCTTTGTGCAACTTCAAATGTCGAACGAAGTTGGAAGTTGTTGCGTCTCCGTCTGTAATATTCGAACTGCGTGATTTGCATACGGCAATTCGTTTTTTGTTGACCAAGTCGTAGTTTTTATACCCGAACGAAACCAACTCTGGTATAAATCTTTCTCACTGGCGCGTTGTTTGACAACTCTTGTTCATTGGTTGTCCTGCAATTTGATTGGCTGAATGCTGTGTGATGAAAACAATGTAGATCTAATTTGATAGGCTGTTGTACTGAGCGCACACACGCTGACACGCAGCACACACGCTGATAGACAGACACGTACAAAATGAAAGCTACGGAGCGCTCCCAAATAACTTTTTAAACTTTAGGTTTTGGGGAAAGTAGCAAGTCATGTCAAGTCAAAAGGCTCAAGTCCAAGTGAAGTCACAAGTCATTGATGTTAAAGTCTAAGTCGAGTTGCAAGTCTCTTTACATTTTGTCAAGTCGAGTCTAAAGTCATCAAATTCATGACTCGAGTCTGACTCGAGTCCAAGTCATGTGACTCGAGTCCACACCTCTGCAATATACAGTATATCAATACAGTCTGCAAGGGATACATACAGTCCGTAAGCACGCATGATTGTGCGTGCTGCTGGTCCACTAATAGTACTAACCTTTAACAGTTAATTTTACTCATTTTCATTATTTACAAGTTTCTATGTAATTGTTTTTATATTGTTTTACTTTCTTTTATATTTATCTTATTTTATTTTATAATTTTTTTTTTTAAAGGACCTTATCGTCACCAGACCTGGTTGTCCATGAAATTAGATCGTTTAAAGGGTTCTTAAAAACCAGGTCCAGTCCAGATTATGTCCAGGTCGGGCTCAGCAACACACACCTTTATTTATGTACACTCAAAATTTGGGAACTTCAACAACAGATTGCATATAATCTGTAAACAAAATTACATTTTCAAAATAAGCATTTGAGGACTTCCCATCTTTTTTTTAAATGTTTTTTGGCATCATTATGGGTTTCAACCATATAACTTTTGGTATCGGTTTCAAAAAGTAAAATTAATGACTTTTTAAAACGCCGCTGTATGGAGCGGTACATATCCGGTAAAACACGGACGTAGGGAGAAGTACAGAGCAGTTGCGTCTCCCAGTCAGCAGCCCCTCCCCTCTCCCCTCTCCTCTCTCCCCTCTCCCACACACAACACAGGAGTTGACGACTGCAGCATGAGAGGTTTACTGGCGACGCTTGATGACCTCATCAAACCGCCGCGAGCGGAGCATAACAACAACAACAGTGTGTTGTTGCCGGTGCTGTAGCCTGGCTAACAAGCCAGCTCGCTCGGTGACTGACTAACGACACCATGTATATGGTTTGGGATTATTTGAAAGTGTGTCCGACGGATAAAAAACTGGCAATCTGCAATGACTGCAAAAAGTTGGTTATGCGAGGAGGAACCAAGACGTCTTCCTTTAATACGAGCAATTTGATCTCCCACCTCTTCAAGAATCATAAAGAGATACACGATGAATACAAGCGGAAGATGGATGAAAAGCAAACAGTGAAAAAAAGTAGTACCACACAGTTGTTGCTTAAAGACTCCTCCGAGAAAAAACAAAAATACAACAAAAGCCACCCAAGGCGAAAGCCCACGCAATATGGCAAAAGCGACGGTGGACTTTGGTGTGGATAGTCTGCCCTGCATGGCGCACACTTTGCAGCTTACAGTGAGCGGAGCTGCCCTGTCTCAACGCAGCATTTCAGAAGCTCTGACTGACTGCTAGGCCACTTCAAGCACTCACCACTAGCCGCACATTTGTGTTACTCATACAAATACGTTAGAGCAGGGCAGATTGCGCCCAGTTTATCATTTCCTGTTATACAGTATGCCAGGCAGCCTTGCACTAAAGGAGGACTATGTTATTGTTTACTTTATTACTCTAGTATACTCTGGACTGAAGCTGTGTGCCTTCATTGTTTTTGTAGCTGTTGTTTTGAGGCATGTTTAAAAAAAATTCAAAATTATGCTCTTTGTGAAAGTCAAAGTATAGTATTTCCCATAGTTGTAGTGGGTATCAGGATTATCTCAGGGAGAGCATTTCCCAAATTCCAAGCTGCTGTTTTGAGGCATGTTAAAAAAAATAATGCACTTTGTGACTTCAATAATAAATATGGCAGTCCCATGTTGGCATTTTTTTCCATAACTTGAGTTGATTTATTTTGGAAAACCTTGTTACATTGTTTAATGCATCCAGCGGGGCATCACAACAAAATTAGGCATAATAATGTGTTAATTCCACGACTGTATATATCGGTATCGGTTGATATTGGAATCGGTAATTAAGAGTTGGACAATATCGGAATATCAGATATCGTCAAAAAAGCCATTATCGGACATCTCTAATGAGAGTGTTTCAGTAGTGTGTGTGTGTGAGAGGATTTCAGTAGTGTGTATGAGAGTGTTTTAGTAGTGTGTGTGAGAGAAAACAATGTAGTAATGTGTATGAGAGTGTTTCAGTACTGTGTGAGAGAGAAAAAAATTCAGTAGAGTGTATGAGAGTGTTTCAGTAGTGAGTGGGAGTATTTCAGTAATTTGTATGAGAGTGTTTTAGTAGTGTGTGTGTGTGTGTGTGTGTGTGTGTGTGTGTGTGTGTGTGTGTGTGTGTGTGTGTGTGTGTGTGTGTGTGTGTGTGTGTGTGTGTGTGTGTGTGTGTGTGTGTGTGTGTGTGTGTGTGTGTGTGTGTGTGTGTAAGAGAAAAACATTTCAGTAGTGTGTATGAGAGTGTTTCAGCGGTGTGGGTGAGAGAAAAACATTTCAGTAGTGTGTGTGAGAGAAAAACATTGCAGTTGTTTATGAGAGAGCATTTCAGTAGTGTATGTAAGAGGTCATTCTGAATAATGGCCCTAATGGCCCCTCATAGACTTGTGTGCTTGCTTGCAAATTTCACTTCAAAATAAACCCCGACTGGACTTCAGATAAAACTGTTACCAAGTTTTGCATAAATAAATAAATTCAAGTAAAACTTTCCAAAAAAATGACAGCTCTAGTTTTCAACCTCGAAAACATCCTCTTCTTGCTACAATACAGAGTCTTCAAGAAGTTTAAATTCCTGCGTTTGCATGGGCACTTAGTATTTTACACATACAGGAAGTGAAAGTCCATTTTTACCACTGTGTAGAGTGTCTCTGTTTTTTTGTTTTTTTTGGGAGAATGTTTGTGAGGTCAGAGGTCAGTGGAAATGGACAGGGGCCTTTGATGGGGTTGAAGTTGCAGCTGTCAAGTTCTTCCACAGAAAACTCATCCAAGCACGCCTTTATGGGCCTTGCTTTGTGAACTGAAACACCGTCAATCAGGCTGGAACAGAAAGGGTCTTCCCCAAACTGTCTCTACAAAATTCAAGGCGTAGACTGTCAAAAATATCTTAGTAAGAGCAATAATTAAGACCATTATTGTAATTTCGTGCGTGTCCCATTAAATAGAAAGCAACAATGTTCTGTCCTCTACTCCTTTAATTCCTTTCCTTTCTCTCTTTACCCCACACATCTAACACTCCCTTCTGCCAATCTACCTATTTTCCTTCCGCTTGCCCTTTTCAAAGGTCCTTCCGTAAATCCCACAGAGAGGGGGAGGAGCTTAGGTTGGCGAGGACGCACTGGTAATCCGTGCAGTGACCCAGGTCAATTCAATTATCCTGTTTTCTTTAGCTGTGCGACGTGTGTGCCCATTTCACAGCCAACTCCCTTAATGCGCCCAGGATTAGCTTCTCTTACTTTTAATGATCTAACTATCGACGCCTTGGGCCTACAGCACACTTACTGTCATACACACACATACCAGTACACACAAAAATGTACACACACACACGCGCACACACACACACACACACATACACACACACACACACACACACACACACACACACACACACACACACACACACACACACACACACACACACACACACACACACACACACACAGGTAAGCGTTTCTGATGAATTTGTTTCTGAATAAAGCAATTCATTAAACAATATGAGGCTTCCTGAAAAGAAAGAGTTTCAGGTTTGCTTCTTTTTGTGCTACATAAACAAGAGTAAGAAGAGGATTGTATCATCTGCATTTAACCCCGCTTTACCCCACACCTCCATGATTTGAGATAATCATCTTAGTCCTAACACGTTAGTGTGTAAGCAAGCTAATCTACACCTTTGAGGATGAGAAGAGGTCATTACAGGCTAGTAAACTTTCTGACTGAATAAAAAGCACACTTTTCAAACTATTTTTAAGAGAAAATTATACTTAACAGCGCAGAGCTGTTTTAATATGGAAACATGTGAATTGCTGAATTTGTGTGGGCTATCGCAAACAACTACATGTTTGATGGAGGATATTAGACAATATGAAAGAACGGACAGTTTATCGTTTTGATTCTGGATATGACAGTCCCTTCATAGTGACTCTAACTGCAAATAAATTCTTTAATCTGCATTTTTAGCTGGACGCACGCAATGATATTAGGAATGTGCTAATCGATAGGCCACCGATCAGTATGCGATTTTCCCAAAAAATTATGTGATCGCCATTGCCGATTAATGCCTTTTATTACAAACGCCGATACCCGCTGGGTAACAATGTATTTATTATTATTCCGCCGGCTGACAAGCAGCTAGCAATTAATTAGGTGTCTCCATACACAGTGTGGACCCCCTCCTCTAAGCTAATAATAATCACTTCCATTACAGGGAAACATTTTTTATTTTACCTTACATAATCACTGGAGGATGAGGCTGAACATATTAAACAGGAGAAAAGAATAAGAAACTACTTTAAATATTGTGTTTATATTCTTAAACTGCCAATAGGACTCACCCTAAATAAATAGAAACATTTACAGTTAATACATGTGATTGGTATCGGTACTGGTACCGTCCGATCTCACTCGTGAATGATCAGTATTGGAATTGGCAGCATAAAACCCTGATCGGAATATCCCTAAATGATATGTGTTTTCCTTGCACCCCCATTTATAGACTTTGAATAATCAGCAAAATCAGTACACATAAACAAGACTTCACTAATGCTTTGCTGTATATAAGACATCAATGTTTTGTGTGAAAGAAACAAAACACAGACTTACTTGGAATATCCTGTCCATTGTAGTTCCAGCCAGCCACAGCCAGCATGGACGGCAGAGGGGATCCAGGCCTACTGTCCCTGTCCCAGTTCCTCTCGGCCTGCTGGGTTATATGTCTGACTGTGTCCTTGTTCTTCCTGTTCTTCCTCCGCCCTGACCCTGTCAAGGGTTGCCAGGGTCCATCTCCACCTGCGCTCGTGCCCCCTGCCACCTGATCCCTTTGGCTATGAGCGGCACCCCTGGGGGTGTCCCGGGGATGCGAGGAAGAAGCAGGGGACACCTGTTCCTCTTTAACGCTGACAGGCCTGTAGTCGTGTGGCCAAGCAGGCTGGGAGTCATGGCAAGCTTCCTCTTGGCTCTCGTGGCTCTTGGGGGGTTCTTGGTCCTCCTTGCCATACGTGCTGCCTCCCTCGTGGCAGCTGGCGATGGCCGAGTCCCCGGAGGAGTTGGCAGGGCTGGTGCGGCGCGCCAGCCAGGGGGAGGTGCTGCGACCAGACATGATGGAGGCGAGCGCTTCGGAGGCCATGCCCACTATCCCACCTCCTCCTAAGCCTGTTCCGGCTACTCCTCCTGCTCCTGTGATACCAACACCTCCTACGCCTCCCCCACTGCCACCTCCTATGCCGGCTGCGGTGACAGCTCCCATTTCAAAGTCTGATAGTTCGTCCGCCATCTCAGAGCGGATGCTGATGTCCAGGGCGGCCTTAATAAAGCTGTGGCACGCCTGGACAATATCTGTCATTTGTAGGTAGCTGGCGGCAGACATGACTTCAATCACGTTCTTACTGGTGAGAGCGAGGTGAGCGGAGTACATGAAGTCCAGGATGGCTTTGAAGCCTGTCGCAGTCACAATGTCCAGGTGAGTGACTGTAGTCTGGTGGTGTGGCTCCGCCCCTTTTTTAACCTGACGTGTCAAGACAAACGGCGCTTATTTATCAAAGGAATAGACAACACGGAAAATGACAAAACTTTTCAAACTGACTGTAGAGGCTCACCTGGCAGTATAGAGTCTTGAAGTAGCGCGAGGAGCCCAGAAGAACGTTCTTGTGAGCCTTGAAGATCTTTCCATCCACAATGACACAGGCGTCACACAGGATGCCGTGTTGCCTCTGCTCGTTGAGCTCTCGGAGGAGCTGACGGTAGTGGGAAGAGATCTCCATGTCCTCCTTCCTGTTGTTCATCTGGGTAGCTGAACAAAAGCCTCTCCGTCAATAGTCTAAAAAAAAGAGAAAGATACACGATCATTTCTTGGAACTTGAGATGAAGAGACATTTTAATTCGTCAAAAGGAATCTTCTATGGGAAAATGACACAAGAAATTATAGAAAAGACTGAAAGATAAGTCTGTGATATGATGAAAAATATTTAACATTTTAATTTCCGGGAGGGGAATTCAATACAACAATAATATGTAATTTAAATCAAACGAAATCAAAATTATTATAAATGACAATGGTCAGCACCTAAAGATAGTTTTGAACTATATTTATTGTATTTCAATGTACTATACGCTCAATTATCATCGTATCTCCTGCTATTGTGTAAAATACGGCCGCATCGTTTAGACCACAAAGATTTATTATTGACGACGAGTCGCTTAAATGAATTTGAATCAATAGACCGCCAGGATCGGTCACTTTCGCACTTTTATTCCTTTAGGTAAATAATTGCAGCTAAACTAACATAACAGTACTAAAAAAATACTTTCTGATTTGAAGCTCATGTTTGCAGGACATCTTGCACTTTAAGTCTGCTGATTTATTTTTTACTGTGATTATATACTTTTATCATATGTTGCATTAGGGCTGGGCGATATGGCCTTTTATTAATATCTCGATATTTTTAGGCCATGTCACGATACACGATATATATCTCGATATTTTGACTTAGCCTTGAATGAACACTTGATGCATATAATCACAGCAGTATGATGATTCTATGTGTCTACATTAAAACATTATTGTTCATACTGCATTAATATATGCTCATTTTAAACTTTCATGCATAGAGGGAAATCACAACTAAGTCAATTTACCAAAACTGTATTTATTAAACAGTTATTAAGCAGTGTCACAAACATTCATGTAAATTCCAAAAGAGAAAGTGCAAGATTATCAGAGACATTTTAAAACAAGCAATTAGTGCACTTTTGTGCATGATGTCACTAGGATGACATATCAAAACAACACTAAATTAAAGTGCACTTTTTGTACAGAAAGCCACTACAATAGTTTAAAACATATAAAGTGCACTTTTGTGCATGATGTCACACAAGATATTTCAATAACTGTCAAATAAAAATGAGCTGCATAATAGGAAATCAAATAGTGTATGTCCTTCGCTATGTGGTAGGTTCCTGCGGACGTTATCTCCTTCTGTTGTTGACTTTTTTTTTCATACTGTGTTGATCTGGAAATGTATGCTTGGGCATTTTGTTAGTGTGGCACCGGCCGGAGATGTTGATATGCGGAGTTTCAAGCACTCTTCATTCTCTAGCGGGTGATTTTTCAAATGGTGCTACACATTAGCAACTGTGTGAGGACGTATACTCGAATATCACGATATACCGGTAGTCATTTTCTATATCGCACAGAGACAGACCCGCGATATATCGAGTATATTCGATATATCGCCCAGCCATATATTGCATTTATGTTTCTTTTGTTACAATTGAATTTGCTATAATAGGTTTTAAAAATGTGTTAAAATGAAGTCAGGGAGTCAACGTCAAACTCAAACGTATACAGCAGATTCTAAGCAATAATCGTTTGACTGGTTGACTAATCGGACAAAATAATCGCTGACTATTTGACCAGTAAAATACTTTTTTAGTTGCAGGCCAAATAAATATGTCTATAATGTGATTTAGAGGCAGACGTTGAATCCTCTAATGCAATGTAATGCACTTTATTTCTAAAGCCTGCCATTCATGAATGCTCGCGTGCAATTTAAACATCCTACTTGATGAACTTGATACGTAATATACATTAAACCTTTAGGAAGGGATGGTGCAGAGCCATGCATTGTAGTTGCTGCTGGTGTTCAGGCCTGCAGCTCCTCTGGTGAGTTCTATGTAAGATGTGAATAACCAAAGTGTTCTTGTTGTGTAAAAAGTAAAAACACAAATATAAGATTACAAAATCATAAATATAAAAAAACATACAATAAAACAACCATGATAAATAGACTATGATAACTAACATCTGAACATATGAATATGAATGTAATAATTAGAATTTTACTATATGGCTATAAATTAGAGCTGTCAAAAATAGCAAGTTAACTAAATTTTAATTTTAAAAATATTCCTGGATGACATTCTGACAATAACAATTGTACTGTGTCAAAATATTAGGTTTCTTTTTAAAGTTCATTTAAATCATACAAGAGAGTAATAATCTATTATAAATCATGATTAATCCAAATTCAAAAGTGTGAATAATATGATTGTTTTTATTAAAAAGTAATTTGGCAGCACCACTTTAAATATAAGTGATTCATTTTCTTGGGGCGTTGTTTCACTTCTAATGTAAGGCGAGGGAGAATATTTAGCTAAAAGACAGGGCTAAGGATCTCTCAATAATGAATGTGACATAAAGACAGTGACATCAATAGAAGGCACATCTCAACCGCTGTCGTTTGATGTCTAAAAACAGACCAGCAATAAATACACAGAAATATCTGTGTTTAAACACTGTCTGACGGGTTCATGTGAGTGTGTGTGTTTGTGTCGAAGAGAAAGTGTGTGAGCTCATTATAACTGACAGTTACATTGTAACACATTCACTAAAGAGTTGATAAGGAGAAAAACACCTCATTTAGGACAGACCACGTTAGTGTGAAATTTACCATTAAAATCATTCAACACAACCTTCCTTCAGGGACTGCCTGAGACAGAACTTCTCTCTGGAACTTTCACTTCTGCACTTCTGATCTTGCACAGTTCAGTCTAGGTGATGAACGCGCTACTCCCTTGACAACTACAAAGAATAGACCATTAATGGCCATATGAAGAGCGACGCAATTCTGTCCGTGTGCATGTGTTGCACTGTATTAGTACACACCAAAAGAAAAAAAAGTATGATTTTTTTTCTGGTCTTTAGAACTGTTTTTTTTACGGGCACACACAAAGAGATGTATGCAGGTGATCACAAAAGATAGGGGGATAAAGAACGGGATAATGGGAAATATGCATGTTGCTGTATTGAAACACTCAAGGAGATGGCAGGAAAACAAAGAGAAGCGAAACCCCAAACATGCACACTAAAAGATGAACACACATTTAGGCAGTGCATTAGCCGGAGCATTAGCAGCTGCCTTTCCTGCTCTCGTCTCGGCAAGGACTAAATAGCGGGGACGCCACGTGTTACCAAACGCAGGGGTGATTTGTTTTGGGAACGCCACAGCTGTCAGGTCTCATGGGCCACTCGGGGAGATGACAGCTCGTCTTGGCTAAGGTGACAGCAACGTTTGCTCCGGGGCCGGCACACTTCAGGTCATGTTCATGTTTAGCAAAGCTCTGCTCAACCTGATGGCTTGTAGGATCACATACATTCACAATGTCTCCCACGTCGGCTCGGACAAACACGTCCTCCTTTGAGCAGCACTGGACGAGTGGATGGTTAAGAAAAGTTTGATACCTTATTTGTTAATTCCCAACTATTTACTAGGATTTATTTGAAGCAAGGAAGAGTGACATGTGCAGCTTTGTGTTTCATAAGGCACCTAGATACAGTTTTATATGTGTGTATTTTCCTCTTGCGGACACACATCTGAGGAAATCAATTGCCGTTCTAACCTTGAGATATTCTTTCCTTTCTGTGTTGGCCTGATGGAAACTAACAAACCCAGTCGCTTTAAAGACACATCATCCTTCTGTCGCCTTTCAGGGCTACTTGCACATTCAACATTGTAAAGCCAACCTGTTTCTATAGGGTAAAAGACATTATACAGCCTTAAGGAACGCTAGACATGTCCTTCATTCGCCCTAACCTCATGATATATTTGTCATTTTTTTTGTAGCTAGATATATACGCAGTCAATCTTCAACAAGTTGTAAGTAACAATAACAGCCAACTACAGTCAAACTTCCATCACTTAAAATTCACATCCATCCATCCATTTTCTACTGCTTGTCACTCTTGGGGTTGTGGGGGTGGATGGAGCCTCCAATGCCAATATCAATGTTCCAAATTTCCATCTAATTAACAAGAAGCACAAAACCACAATGTAGCAGGGTTGACACGGTTAATCAAATAAATTGATTAGAATTGTTTTTTATTTACACTCTATTGCTTTGATTAACCGTTTAATTTTAGTTTAACTGCTAAATATTGATCAAATGGAGTACACAAAACTTACGCTAACATTGTTTCCGTAGGGCCAATGCAATAGTGCAGCGTTGATGTGTGGGTGCCTTGAACTGTGTGGCGAAAAACAGTGCAGAGTATATTTTAATTATTTTTTATCAAGGTAAACGTGTAAAAGGGTAATTTAAATGTTGATTTGTGCCTTTAATAGAAAAAAAAAGAATGAAGGTTATGGAAAGCAGAAAAATGTTTGTTTATTTCAACAAGTTTCCTTAACATACGCATTGAAGCTGTCAAAGTGTTTTATCCGATTACTCGAATAATCGAACAAACTAATCGATAACCGCCAATGGAGACGACATAGGCGGTGCGAGCGGAAGCAGAAGCGGGGATGCCGAGCTGGGCTAACAACAAAGAGAAAAGCTAACCAAAGAAACGTGGAGTCTCCGGGTAAGAAGCCATTTAAACTAGAACTAGCCGGCGTCAGGCTGGATAATCTCTGCACACATAGCAATTCTCTTAGAATAAAACACAACCCACATAATGTTTTTTCTTTTGTGACCGTGTCAGAGGCAGACATACATTGTACTGAGGTAGCTAACTATGATGCGTTCAGTTTATCGCAACATCAAGCAAACAATCTGAATATCCCCGTCGTATCAATTCCTAGATATGGTCGAAACTATTTAAAGTGCAATACGCATAATAAACGCAACATTATTAATATTGCTACTTCGGATAATTTCAACAAACAATCCTCAAAACAGCCCACTACCTATAATATGGGCTTTTTAAACATAAGATCATTATCTTCCAAAACGTTATTAGTTAATGAAGTCATTAGAGACAACAAACTTGACGTCGTTGGTCTCGCCGAGACCTGGCTCAAACCAGACGATTTTTTTGCGCTAAATGAAGCATCTCCTCCTGGCTATACCAATACACATGTTGCCAGACCTCTTAAAAGGGGAGGGGGTGTCGCACTAATATACAATGAAAACTATAATCTTACACCTAACCTAAATAATAAATATAACTCGTTTGAGGTGCTCACTTTGAGGTTTGTCACACCGCTGCCTCTCCACCTGGCTGTTATCTACCGCCCCCCTGGGCCCTATTCGGACTTCATCAGTGAATTCTCAGAGTTTGTTGCCGATCTAGTGACGCACGCCGACAATATAATCATAATGGGGGACTTTAATATCCATATGAATACCCCATCGGACCCTCCATGTGTGGCGCTCCAGACTATAATTGATAGCTGTGGTCTTACACAAATAATAAATGAACCCACGCATCGCAACGGTAATACGATAGATCTAGTGCTTGTCAGGGGTGTCACCACCTCTAAAGTTACGATACTCCCGTACACTAAAGTAATGTCCGACCATTACCTTATAAAATTCGAAGTTCTGACTCAATGTCAACAAACTAATAATAATAATAATAACTACTATAGCACCCGCAACATTAATGCTGCCACAACGACGACTCTTACTGACCTACTGCCTTCGGTAATGGCACCATTCCCAAATTATGTGGGCTCTATTGATAACCTCACTAACAACTTTAATGACGCCCTGCGCGACACCATTGATATTGTAGCACCGCTAAAGCTAAAAAGGGACCCTAAAAGGCGTACCCCATGGTTTACAGAAGAAACTAAAGCCCAGAAATTATCATGTAGAAAGCTGGAACGCAAATGGCGTGCGACTAAACTTGAGGTTTTCCATCAAGCATGGTGTGATAGTTTAATAACTCATAAATGCATGCTTACCTCAGCTAAAGCTAAATATTACTCAAATCTCATCCACCTCAACAAAAATGATCCTAAATTTCTGTTTAGTACGGTAGCATCGCTAACCCAGCAAGGGACTTCTCCCAGTAGCTCCACCCACTCAGCAGATGACTTTATGAATTTCTTTAATAAGAAAATTGAAGTCATTAGAAAAGAGATTAAAGACAATGCATCTCAGCTACAACTGGGTTCTATTAACACAAATATGACTGTATATACGACGGACACTGCCCTTCAAAATAGTTTCTCTCTCTTTGATGAAATAACATTGGAGGAATTGTCAAAATGTGTAAATGGGACAAAACAAACAACATGTTTACTTGACCCAATTCCTGGGAAACTTATCAAGGAGCTTTTTGTATTATTAGGTCCATCAGTGTTAAATATTATAAACTTATCACTTTCCTCTGGCACTGTTCCCCTAGCATTCAAAAAAGCGGTTATTCATCCTCTACTCAAAAGACCTAACCTCGATCCTGATCTCCTGGTAAACTACCGGCCGGTGTCCCACCTTCCGTTTATCTCGAAAATCCTCGAAAAAATTATAGCACAGCAGCTAAATGAACACTTAGCGTCTAACAATCTCTGTGAACCTTTTCAATCCGGTTTCAGGGCAAATCACTCTACGGAGACAGCCCTCGCAAAAATGACTAATGATCTATTGCTAACGATGGATTCTGATGCTTCATCTATGTTGCTGCTTCTTGATCTTAGCGCCGCTTTCGATACTGTTGATCATAATATTTTATTAGAGCGTATCAAAACGCGTATTGGGATGATAGACTTAGCCTTGTCTTGGTTTAACTCTTATCTTACTGACAGAATGCAGTGTGTCTCCCATAACAATGTGACCTCGGACTATGTTAAGGTAACATGCGGAGTTCCCCAGGGTTCGGTTCTTGGCCCTGCACTCTTTAGTATTTACATGCTGCCGCTAGGTGACATCATACGCAAATACGGTGTTAGCTTTCACTGTTATGCTGATGACACCCAACTCTACATGCCCCTAAAGCTGACCAACACGCCGGATTGTAGTCAGCTGGAGGCGTGTCTCAATGAAATTAAACAATGGATGTCCGCTAACTTTTTGCAACTCAACGCTAAGAAAACGGAAATGCTGATTATCGGTCCTGCTCAACACCGACATCTATTTAAAAATACCACCTTAACATTTGACAACCAAACAATTAAACAAGGTGACTCTGTAAAAAATCTGGGTATTATCTTTGACCCAACTCTCTCATTTGAGTCGCACATTAAGAGTGTTACTAAAACGGCCTTCTTTCATCTCCGTAATATCGCTAAAATTCGTCCCATTTTGTCCACAAGCGATGCTGAGATCATTATCCATGCGTTCGTTACATCTCGTCTCGATTACTGTAACGTTTTATTTTCGGGCCTCCCTATGTCTAGCATTAAAAGATTACAGATGGTACAAAATGCGGCTGCTAGACTTTTGACAAAAACAAGAACGTTTGATCATATTACGCCTATACTGGCTCACTTGCACTGGCTTCCTGTGCACCTAAGATGCGACTTTAAGGTTTTACTACTTACGTATAAAATACTACACGGTCAAGCTCCTGCCTATCTTGCCGATTGTATTGTACCATATGTCCCGGCAAGAAATCTGCGTTCAAAGAACTCCGGCTTATTAGTGATTCCCAGAGCCCAAAAAAAGTCTGCGGGCTATAGAGCGTTTTCTATTCGGGCTCCAATACTATGGAATGCCCTCCCGGTAAAAGTTAGAGATGCTACCTCAGTAGAAGCATTTAAGTCTCATCTTAAAACTCATTTGTATACTCTAGCCTTTAAATAGACTCCCTGTTTAGACCAGTTGATCTGCCGTTTCTTTTCTTTTCTTTTCTACTCTGCTCCAAACCCGGGGTGGACCGCTAGCCTGTTCATCAGATGGGGACATCTCTACGCTGCTGACCCGTCTCCACTCGGGATGGTTCCTGCTTGCCCCACTATGGACTGGACTCTCGCTGATGTGTTAGACTTTCACAATATTATGTCAGACCCACTCGACATCCATTGCTTTCGGGTCTCCCCTAGAGGGGGGGGGGGGGGTTACCCACATATGCGGTCCTCTCCAAGGTTTCTCATAGTCATTCACATTTACGTCCCACTGGGGTGAGTTTTCCTTGCCCGTATGTGGGCTCTGTACCGAGGATGTCGTTGTGGCTTGTACAGCCCTTTGAGACACTTGTGATTTAGGGCTATATAAATAAACATTGATTGATTGATTGATTGATTAATCGATTACTAAAATAATCGATAGCTGCCGTACTACAAAAAGTTACTTCATTTTGAAAATATGCAAACCAATCAGTATCATTTGTGAACATTGAGGAGGGAGTTTTGTCAGAAGCAGGCAACCAATTCATGACAAGATGAAGAAAGGTTTTATGTTTTAAGATGTAATGACTAATGCTTAAACAATTTCACTACTACTTATTTATGTTAGGAGTATTGGTAAGCTATAAAGAAACCATTTTTATAAAGGTATTTGAAACAAAAGTGTTGATTAATTACAACACACTAATTGTAATGTGATACGGTTAGTTGTTGTGACTCATTAAAAAAAATCTGAATATTTGCTTCAGCATCCTTTGTGATTGCCTAGCGGTCATTAACTTTGCAAAGTCTGCATGCATTATAGCCCACCATCTCCCTTCTCCAAGCATTTACTTTTAGCTATGCCCCACACAACACACACAAACATGCAGGAGATGATTAATTTTGACCTTAAAAACTGAGCTTTTGGAAAACTCCAGCCAGGATAAAGATATTAAAAAACTTCGGCCTTAGTGTTTGTGTATGGAACTTCTGACAGTTTTGGCCTGTGTCATAAGAAATATATTTCATTATGTCATGTATTTAACCCTTATTTAAAAACACAATATGAGTAATGAAGTTATTGACTTATGGGTGTTGCTTTAATTTTTGGCAGTAATTGGTAGAAATACCCTCCAGAACATTGTTTTTTTAAATGTTGGTGTTTTCTGAACTACATGTAAGTGAGTGCGGATTTTAAATATTAGGACATGCCATTTTATACCTACAATTTTACTGTACTGATTAACAGAGACGTCATGATGTGCAACCAGTTTGGCTGATTTTTCTGTGGACATTATTTCTTTTTTAAACACCACAGTTGTGGATGAGGAGGGGACATATTCTTTTCATTTGGACATGGTCTTACAGTTCCGTCAAATCTATAGATAATATAATACAGTATATTATAATTATATAAATATACAATAAAAATAATGGCTTCTATCGGATACAACTGTGAAATTGTTCTTGTTTTCTTAGCCCCTTTACAAACATTTTTAATCATTCTTGATGGATATGTGAAACAAACACTTTTGTTAAACAAAGCATCTGTCATGTACATTTTGAAGTACAGGTGGACTCAAAGCATGATGAAATAAAAGTTGCTTGATTCTCAATAGGATAAAGAGGGGAGTACGTCTTTTAATTAAAGTTTAGTGTGAACATTGAACATTGCAATCAGCACATGCAAAAGATTGCCTTGAACTCAAGTTAAAAAAAACTGTTTTTGTGCTCACTTTTCATTTCTTTTAAGGGTTACTTGAGCTTACAGCTGCTATATATTTTGTACAAACAATGTTTTTCTTCCTTCCATGAATTTTCTTGTGTTTTTAGTTTCAGTAAATATGCCACCAGAGCTCAGACAGCCTGTCATCCTTTTGACTCCAAATGAGAAGTTACTGCCCCCGAATCAAGAGCCTTAAAAGTCACACACACACACACACACACACACACACACACACACACACACACACACACACACACACTGCTCCTGTTCGTGAACACATAAACATGTGTGAGACCTAAAACACACACGCTTAGCCGAGCCGTCATGGCGTCACAGCCGCTTTGTGGCGGTCACATCACGGCAAAGTCACTTTAGGCCAGACGACTAAAGTGATGAGACGTGTGATGGAGTGAGAGGACGGGGCTTCTTCCTCCTTGTGTGTCCCTCTGTTCAGCCTGTCGCTCCAAGCCTCTCCTCTGCTTCCTTGACCCAGACAGTGCAAGGTCCCTCTGGACCAAGTACAGAGCCAAACTTTGTTTACATGGACAGCTTCCACTTTGAAACCCTTAGCATGTCTGTCCATTGATGTTCTTATTCATCCAGGTCATTTTAATCTCAGACTAACCAAACGGTCCAATTGCAATTGATAAAATGCCTTGATCTTAGCATGTGTGTTAAAAGAAGTTACTTCTACAGTAAACGTCATGTAATACTTTTTATATTATTAGCATGGGAACAATGCAGGTATTTCCAGGAAGTGGTGATACAACATCCAGTGATGAACACACTGCGCTGAAAGTTGCCACGCTCAGCTAATCACTCTGCATACAAAGTCTACTCCTTTGCTCAACAAATGTGACAGTCTTGCACATTACTTGAAAATGTCTTCAGCTGGGTGCAAACAATTGAGTGAAAACTGACTTGCATCTCTCATTAGTGGTTGGAATGTGTTTAGTGCTAGACACTTTTATGTATTGGGGGTGAATGAGCATAAATTCTATACCGTTATTAGCACTTAAAAGGCTCAGTGAGCAATGCATCAAATAAGTGCATGCAATTGAAAAGATTGAGTTGTTTTGTTTGATAGCTTTGACAGCAGAGACACAATTTTTCATCAATTAATCAAACAATCAAGGGTTGGGTTTGGTTCTTTTGCTCCCCTTAACGCTCTCCAATACGTTGGACAATTGTATGCTTCCAACTTAGGAGGAACAGTTTGGCGAAAGCCTTTTTCTGTTTCAGCATGACCATGAACAAAGCAAGGTCCATGAAAGCAGGCTTGGATGAGTTTGATGTGTAAGACCTATGGTAGAGAACGATAAACCAATACGATTTGATATCCGGTTTGACAAATGAGCGATTTAGCTGTGTCACAATTGATAAGAATCAGTTGTGAATCTTTAAATGAATCGAGTGTAAAAATATCGATCACACGAAACTAGAAATCAGTTGACGTTTTTGTCATTTAACAACGCTAGAGCCAGGGTGGCTCGCAAAAAGATTCACGTTAACTTATGTGACTAAAGATTAAAATGAATGTACTGTAAATACAAGGATCGAGTGTCGTGCGAGACTAGCAATCATCTAACAGTTTATCCTTACAAAAATGCAAGAGCCAGAGCTGCCTGAAAAATTATTACCCCGGATTTCTACGAGATACGTGGCTGCTGAACGGCAATACAGCGAAACGTATCTGAGCATCGCGGTCCGTCAGTACCTATCGGCATAACATGACTTGACTCGTGGAAAAGACAACAGTTTTGCCTTGCAGAACTACAACTTTATTTTTGTATTTGTAGCCAATAACACAATAGTAACAACAACCCTGGCGAGCTTTGTGTACACACTTCTTATTCAACTCCTTCTAACCAGTCCCCAGCTCCCTCTGCCCGTGTCAAGTCTAATTGACAAAAAGTCCCCAGATAGCCGTACAGGATATGCCTGTAATAAGTTTATTTGATTTTGGACGTCCAGAATCAGCATGTCTTCATCCATCATGCCAACAGGGTGAAATTACGCCTGAAAACCTTTGACAAGTTGACTTAATTTGTAAGATATGCAGAGGAATTCTGAAGTACACTAGATATTTACTTTTTGTTGATTGGACTGAAAGCCAATATTATAATTTTTTTTGGCTAATTTTTATGTCATCCCATCAAAACAAAATATGTTCATTCAACAAGAGGGACAAGCGGTAGAAAATGGATGGATGGATGGAACAAGTCTTTTGGTCCTTATCTAAAAATAATTAGATTTGACTTGTGATTCTGTTTGTCTTTTTACATTATTTTTGCCTGTCAGCATCTTTGGGGATATTTGTTGTGTTTTACACATTTAAAAATACTGTAAGCATGTCACTTTTATACAACAAGCTTTTTTTTTTACATTTGAAGATGAATGTGTCAATGGATGTTGTCATTCATCCAGGTTATTGTTATTCTTAGGGCATTCAACTGATCAGTTGACTGTTCAGTTTGTCTTAAAAGACGTTTAGCCTCTCATCCAAGTAGTTTTCATCAGTTCACCCTTATAGACTTACATTGGACAGTCGTCTGCAGTTGCCTTGTTGTACAGCACCTTAATGCATTTTAAGGTGTTCTATAAAAAAGGTTGATTTAAAAAAGAGACTGCATTTTATACTCATTATACTTAGTCTCCTTGTCTGTTTTGAATATTATATACAGTACCAGAACTATGGTCAGTGCTCTACTGAACAAATAGAGCAGTCCTCGTCAGTGATTGACCTAGTACAGTAAATAAAACCTTTGTGTGAGCCATTTCATTTCACAGCCGTTCTTTTTTTGAGTTGGTGAGTTGTTGAAATCAGCAAGGAGAACACAGCAGAAAAACAGCCACTGACTAAACAAAGTGTGAGGAGGAAAAAGGAGGGAAAGTCAGGCTTTCTAGCCAAGAGCTGGCACTCACAGTATACCATCAACCATCCCAATTTCATGTCTGTGCAACAGTTTTTATCATTAGTTGGCAGAAGAAAAATCAGCTTATCCCTGTGTCAAATTTCACATCGTTTTGAATTATTATGGAACACAATATTTTTAGGGAGCGAAATAAAAAGGTTTTTGTGGAATATGATGAAAATACACAAGAGTTGCATATGAGAATGCATACAAACTGGATTGGATATTTAACACATGTTGAGCTGACTCAAGGTTTCCAAAGAAAAGGGAATGGGCACATATGTTGCGTAAAATCAAATAATGACGACATAATAAAATAAATATTAATATTTATCCCTTGAACTGTGTTATGAATGTATTTTCCGTATAATTGCAATAATTTCTTAAGTGAAAATCGCTGAATTTGCATGTTTACTGATCTTATACAGGGCGTAAACCGAAGATGAGGCTGTGGCAAATCTCCTCTTTCTGCTTAGTGCACAAGGAAGCATACACGCTACAGTGCTTTTGGAAAGTATACACAGCTTTTTCCACATTTTGTAATGTTACAGCCTTATTCCAAAATAGAATAATACATTTTTGTCCCCGAAGTTCTGCACACAATAACCCATAATTAAATTTTTTAGAAATTTGCAAATTCATTAAATTTAAAAAACTTTTCTCAATACTTTGTTGATACACCTTTGGAAGGAATTACAGCCTCAAGTATTTTTGAATACAATGCCACAAACTCTGCACACCTATCTTTGGGCTGTTTCACTCGTCCCTCTCAAGGTCCATCAGATTGGATGGGAAGCATTGACATTATCGTTCATGATCGGACAATAACTGCAGATTAATGTCATACAATGAGGTGTCCCTTCCTCTCGATGAAGAGGCGGGGGCGTACGTGCGCTGGCAGGTGCTTGCGTCTTCCTACAATGAAGCACAGCTGTGGTTGCCGGGAAGTATAAAACAAGAGACTTTTAAAACTAAAAAAAGGTGAGAAAGCCTCACTCTCCGTGTATGTCACCGCGTGTGACTGACCATCATTGAGTGGGAGCTACTTATTACATTTCTTGATAAATCATGAATACTCTCAATGAGAATGTAAATTTATAAGGTCATTCAGGCAGCAAGAAAAATGACACATTGGAGAGAGTTGGGTACTTTTATTGGCAAATTATAGCAAACTACACCTATATTCAAAGCATATTGTAAATTACATACATGTTTTTAAATACCATTTTTTATACAAATTTAGAAAGAAATGGGGACTGTTTATAATACCAAAAAAAAAGTATCTAATATTAATCATTAGCAAATACAGGGTAAAATTATTTTGAATTTATATCAAAAACTGTATATAAACACAGAAATTCAGAATCTTAACCCTGTAACTATACTTTTGTATTTACTGATTGGCTTATAGTTGTACACAACATGTAACCAAATGTGATTTATTTTGTTGTACGCAGTAAAGGGAAAATGCAAAAATATTCTATAAATTTTGGGCAGCTTCTGTAATTTGTTACATGAAAACACATAAAAAAGTAAACATTTAAATTCAATAATTTTTGGCCATTCCCAATGTTATTCTGAACGGGCACCAAAAGCTACACTGACCTTTAACTGACAACATGAGGTCAGTTAAAGGTCACTGTAAAAGAGGTGAGGTGGAATAAAAACTAAACGGAGGAGAGACAAGAGATAGACAAGAAGGAAGAGGGAAATGATTCAAGCAGCCAATATTTTTAAACAGCTTTGCTTCCACTCAACTGGGCATCAAGGCCATTATCCTGAGGTTAATCCCCAATCCGACGGAGCTGGCAGCCTTTCGGGACAAGTCAGTGTGTTAACCCATCAACAAGCAGGCATGGACAAAAATAACACACACATGCACATGGCACAATTACACACACACACACACGCACACACACACACACACACACACACACACACACACACACACACACACACACACACGCACGTTCGCACGCATACACACACACACGCACATTCGCACACACACACACAAACCGGCATAGACAGGTATATCTGCTGCAAGTAAAATAACGATATAAATAGCTCATTCTTTGCTGTTTTGTTTTATGCTTTTCATGTTTAACTTGTTTTATCTCCTACGGTATCATGTTTGCTGAGGTTCTTTACATCTTAGTGCACATCTCACAAGTATCCTCTCTTCTTTAACACATACACTCCCACAAACACATTCACACACACACACACACACACACACACACACACACACACACACACACACACACACACACACACACACACGCACGCACGCACACACACACACACACACTTCATCTATGCACCCATCAGCCTTAAGCATGCTGCATTTTCCACAATAAATCTATGTGTCTTTCTCTGTCCGCTCTCTGGCTGGCCTCCAAAGAGCCAAAGTGGAGGGAAAGAAAGATAGTCATGTCATGTGGAGAGGCACCAAAGAGGATACAGGAGGCTTAGAAAGACTTAGTGCTACGTCCTTCTGCAACCCCCCACCTAAACAGCAAAGCCCACACCCTTCACATATTCACCTACAGACCTACATCCCTCCACCCCATCCTGGCACCCCATCATGCTTTGCTGCCTGCAGGAGAATCATCTTCAAGCCTTGCTTCAGGCTTAGGACATCACAATACTGGGTGGCATCTTGTCTTCTCACCTTCAGCAACACAAGGTGTTAAGCCTAGAGGGATCTCGTGGAAATCCAGTCATATAGTAAGGATGGACTAGGATCATCCCAAAGTGCCAAGTGCCTGTTTGGTTCGTGAATGAAGTTCAGCTTGAAGTCCTTATGTGACACCACAACAGTTCAGTGATACAGTTTGTCTGATCTTTTCCTCGCCTTACAATAAGATGTGCATGCAATGTAGTGGTGGGAAATGTGATTGTTTGGAGTCTTATGAGTCACTCACTGAAGTCTGAAGACTGACTGGGGTCACCCGTCACGTATATATATAGAGACTCAAAATAGTGTCTGATATGCCGCTTGGTTTCATTTAGCAAGCAGTAGCTGGGGTGAGTGAGTTAACAAGTTAACAGAGACTTGTGTACATTAGTCAGATTCAACACAAAACTCACAAGTTTTAAGCGACTCGTTCAGGGCTTGCACAATGCATTAAGTGTATGTGTGTGGGTGTTAGCACATGGAGTTTCTGGACTATGCCTCCCATGGTAACACCCTGACTGACAACCCAGGGCTTAGCCTAAATGTTCTCTCTATTAAAAGCTGTAGATTGCAAATAAAACATCTCATTACCACAGCCGTAGAATCCAAAATGAATAAGTACACTGTAAAAAATTACCCTAAAAACTACGGCAAGCAGTTGTTAAATAGCAACAGTAAAACACTGTGAAATCCAAAATACTTTATCACAGTAGTAAATGCATTGGATTCCTGCAAACCAAGAAACAGTAGATAACCTAAATTACTATGGTTGTAATATATAGACAACATTTGACTTCACTGTGAAAATATAAAAAAAATGTACAATGCATTTGTAAATACTGTAATGTCACAAGACTGCAAATACTCTAAAATGTATGGCATTATTCTGTCTAAATTAAAGATTTTGCCGATTGTACATTTAAATTTACAGTATACCTTAAATGTTTTAGGCGTTTGAGTTAAAGCATTAGCCTAGTTAACTTTTGGTTAACAACATGTTTTCTTGTATTTCTGTGGCAAGCCGTTTCAGACATTGAGGGGTTATGTGCTTCATTGTAAACTGCATGGAAATGAACCACGCTGTGTGTTTAAGTGTGTTGGAACTGGTTGCAAGCAGCTACAGTATTTAACAGATACGGAGCATTTAAGGCTCGTTTTTAAAAGCTCACTTGAAGGACCATGTTGCGAGTGGTCCAGTCAAAGCTTGTACAAATACTTTCAAATTAAAGTCCTCATGTACCGCTCACATGTCTCGGAAACACAGGCATTTTGCAGATGCTAGTATTGGTAACAGGTTAGCGCAGTGGATAACGTTTGTGCCCCACAGTGCGAAGGGTTCTTTGTGTTTGGAGATTGCATGTTCTCGCCGTGACTGCGTGGATTCTCTCCGGGTGCTCCAGCTTCTTCCGACCTCCAAAGATATGCACCTGGGGATAGGCTGGTTGGCAACACTAAATTTGCCCCTAATTTGTTATACTGTGAAATCGTGGCAACCACAGCAGCCAGTAGTTTGCCGTAAATTCTATAAAAAAAAATTTGTAAACAGTTTAACAATATGTCAGTTTTTTCATAGTAATTTACCGTAAGCAAAAACAGTTATCAACTGTAAAATTAACAGATTCAACATCAACATACTGTGATGTCTTATACATCGTGACTGTATTTTTTACGGTGAATTCCTGGCAAACACGACTGCCTGTATTTTACCGTTAATTGTGTGGATTTTTTTTACAGTGTATGCGGGAGGTGTGGATGATCAGGACTCCAAGAAAATGAAAGAGGGGTTAAAAGGGAGGGAGAAAGGAAGGTGAGAGGAGGACCGGATGCTGAGAGCGAGTGGGAGCGGAGAATGTGAAAGACGAGGTCGGGAGGACGAAAGAGGTGAAGGGGACAACAGATAACAAGACACTGTGTCTTTGTTTTAGACTTTTGCCGTTACCTTAGCCAGTAGCCAGGCTTTACCACCTATGTAAACAGAGGTGGAACAAAGTTACAGGCTCTGCACTCTCCCACTCGTTTATTTCTCCACAAAGCAGTGTACACCTTTGCATTCTAGAGAGCCAATACAAGAAATTTGAGAGAAAAAGTGCAAATTTGCAAATAAATAAATCTCATATTAATTATATTTGAAACACCGCTGATATCAAATTTAAAAAAAAACTCAATTAGTAACATAACACTGAACTTTATAATAACAATAATATTGTATTGGATTTATACAGCACTTTTCTAAACACCCAAAGTGCGTCACAGAGAACTAGGAATTAGGAGTGTAACGGTATTGTAGATACTGCAATATTTCGGTTTCAAAGTCTTCATAATAATACTGTGGTGCCTGACGGTATCAAACAAAAACTTGATGTGTTTTTTTTCCCGGTACTTAGCATTGGCCGGGTCTAAAAATAAACTACATCTCCCAGAATACTCTGCGCAGCGTGGGGCGCCAAGGCAGGGGCGTGGAATGCTTTAAGCGGGAAATAAAGTGGGTTTTTTTTTACATTTCCTGTAAATGTCATCAAAATCTATCCATAATTATTTGAGTTATGTTGATAACAAACAGACAAAAATCCCTGGCGGAGATAAGAAGGTCTGCGTTCTGCAAAGCAATGCGTGCCACTTTCGTCTCCAGCGTTTCCAAGGTTACACAGAGCCAGCCGGTCACGTTGCACCGCAAGGAGGTAATCACCCCAAAAAATTTCAACGCGGGAAATATGACGAAACTCAAAAACTACTTGATAAATCCTCAATCCATCCATTTATTTTTCCACCGCTTGTTTCTCTCGATCTCGCACGGGGTGGGGGGGCTGGAGCCTGTCAAGCTGTACTCGGGCAGAAGGCAGGATACAACCCTGGACAAGTCGCCACTTCATAAACTGTCATCCAGAAAATATATTTGAAGCAAGGGAAGCCTAACATCAGTTTGTGAGGTATTTACATTATCAAAAGCCAACTTGTTACTTAACTTTTATGAGAAACAGCATATTCTACATTGATATAAACATGCTTCTCGGAAAGTAAATGTTAAAACACATTGAAGTGAACTTTATTGTTTTACATTGTCACTTTAAAGATATGCAACTGTAAGTTTTTTTTAAAATATTTGATTGAAACAGTGAATGTCCCTGCACGTTTGTAGTAATAAATATGATTAGAACATTTTTGGGGACGGCTTGGCGAAGTTGGGAGAGTGGTCGTGCCAGCAATCTGAGGGTTACTGGTTCAATCCCCACCTTCTACCATCCTAGTCACGTCCGTTGTGTCCTTGAGCAAGACACTTCACCCTTGCTCCTGATGGGCCTGGTTAGCGCTGTGCATGGCAGCTCCCGCCATCAGTGTGTGAATGTGTGTGTGTGAATGGGTGAATGTGGAAAATAGTGTCAAAGCGCTTTGAGTTCCTTAAAAAAAGGTAGAAAAGCGCTATACAAGTACAACCCATTTACCATTTTAGCATTATGTTTGTGTTCAAATACAGTAAGTGTGTTTATCCTAAACATTCCTGCCACTTCATTTTACACACTATAACATTTCTAAGTCTTTTTTTTTTTTTTAAACATATATCACAATAATATCGTACCGTGGCCTTAATACCAAGATATAATCGTACTGTGACATCCCTACCAGGAACCCATTAAGGCTGCAGCTAACGATTATTTTTCTATCGATTAATCTATAGATTATTTTTTTCGATTAATCGGTTAATCTATAGATTATTTTTTTTCGATTAATCTACAGATTATTTTTCCTTTTACCGATTATTTTTTATTTTATTTTATTTAAAATGAAGATGAAAAAATAAAAGTAGGCCAGTTTTTTTAAAGGCATGGCTTTTATTTACAAAAAAAAAAAGTATGGCCACTCAGTCAACATAGACAACATGACAAAATATTCTGTAACAATGTAAACATTTAAAACTTTTAACATTTAACAAAATTAAAAGTAGCTTATTTGCTTTTTAATGTGCAAATATAAAAGTCAACATCCAGTGCAAATCTTAATATTCTGCAATAGTATAAGCATTTCAAAAGTAAAAGTATTGCTTATTTTGCTTTAAAATGTGCAAAAATAAAGATAAACATCCAATACAAAAAAGTGCAAAACGAAATATTCTGTAACAACAGTGTAAACATTTCAACAAAAGTGAAAGTATTGCTTATTTGCTAAAATGTGCAAAAATAAAGATAAACATCCAATACAAAAAAGTGCCAATCTAAATATTCTGGAGCACTGTAAACATTAAGTATTGCTTTTAAAATGTGCAAAATAAACATCCAGTCCAACACAGTACACAATAACCAATTCTACTCATTCCAGTGAGTGTCTAACAGTTGTAATGAAGAAAGGTTAGCATGTCTACATGCTCTGGTTCTTTTCTTGTTTACAATATTCCCAGCAGCTGAAAATAGGCGCTCAGAAGGGGTCGATGTGGCTGGAACTGAGAGCTAATTAGCCTCCACCTCAAGCCAGGACTGCGAGTGAGCTAAGCTGCAGTTTAAGTTTCTAGAAGGTCAACGGGCTCATAGTGATGTTACTAAGAGTTGACTGGGAGGTGTTTATTATCATTTGGGGAGAGTGCTAAACTGCTAAACACCTATCTGCTCGACGCTGAAGCGCTGACTACATGCGCTCTGAATACGCACTGCTGATTGGCTGGTAATGCTTTGTGTGTACCAATCAGATGGTTGTGTGGGTGGGACAATGCTGCGTGCTGAGACAGAGGCAGAAGGAGCAAAGTAGCTTGTTAAGACATTAGCAGCTAAAGTTACCTTTAGCTTAGAAACTCGTTCGGTACACCCCCGTACCGAACCGAAAGCCCCGTACCGAAATGGTTCAATACAAAACACGTACCGTTACACCCCTAGCAGATACAAATGACACATTCATGTTTTTGTGTAATGATGACAACGTATGGTAACGCGGACGATTGACTAGTTGATGGTTGATGGTTTTCTTTTCAAATGTCCGTTCATAGCCGTTGTGCTGCTATGATAGGCCATTTCCGCTCGACACAGTGTGCATACAACATTATTAGGCTGTGTATTGAAATACTCCCACACTTTTGACGACTTTTGGCGTGCTTTTTCCCCCTCGCTCGCACAGTCTGCTTTGCGCTACGCCATGACGGTAGTGTGACGTAAATATGCGACGCGTCGACGCACAAAAACGGCGTCGACGTATTTACGTAACCGATGACGTCGACTACGTCGACGTGTCGTTTCAGCCTTAGAACCCATCATTCATTTTCCTGCACATTCACACGCTGATGGTGGTAGGCTACAATTGTAGCCACAGCTGCCCAGGGGTACACTGACGGAAACCTGGCTGCCAATCTGCGCCTACGACCTCTCTGACCACCACCAAACATTAAGTCACATTCATACACCAGTGTGAGCGGCACTGGGAGCAAGGATGGTGAATTGTCTAGCCCAAGGATACAACGACCGTGACTGGGATGGCGGAAGCTGCAATCGAACCTGGAAACCTCCAGTTGCTGGCATGGCCACTCTATTATCTGAGTCATGCCATCTGTCCATTTTGTACCTCTTATTTTTATTTAGACTGACTGACTGACTTTAGGGAAAAATGTGGACAACACCCATGCTGGTTGCCAGTCCATCACAGGGCACATAAAGACAAACTAGCATTCACACTCATATTCACACAGTCACTAAATAGGGAGCGAACCCACTACACAACTGTCATGACAACTACACCAGGAGTCTGCAACATGCAACAACTTTCATCCTTCTGTCGTGGCTCCAACTGGTTTATGCTTCTGTGTGCTGTAGTCACTACGCTGTCCCTTCAGACACTGTCATGAGCCTTTAAAAGTTCTGCATCAGTTTTGAGTGTGTGTCGTTAAAATATCTACCACTCGGTGCAGTGTTTTCCAGTAAGGCCCCATTTACACTAAGGTTATCCAGGGTAAATCACACCTAAACTTATCCGTGTCCACACACAACAATGCCACCGTTTAAGACCCCCGCCTCCCTCCGTCCGTCGGCGCAATGCGACATAGTACGCATGCGAGGAAAATGCACACGTCATAGTCATCTCCAGTGTTGCTTTGTGTGCAAGTTCTTAAATGTAACTTATCTGAACAATGTCCAGTGTTGTGGTATTTCAATTAACTGGAATCCAGTGTGCTGTGGGGCCCTATTGTAGTGAATCACACCTGAGACATCATAAATTAATCAAATCTTTATTAGACACGTAAACAATGTGATAAAGAACATTTTACATCAATCAATCTCGGGATCTAGATATCTGGTCAGGACACTCCTCAGTCTTTTGCCTTCACCTTCATTGTTTATTCGTGTTTGGTGACTTTATATACTCTGGACCAAGACGTTGAGTCTGCGACATACATGGCGGACAATAACTGATACAGTCTGCTTTGAGCAGTCCAAATGCATTCACTATTGTCCTCGACGGCCAGGTAATACAAAGCACACGCTACCTTTTTTTATCACATCAACGGGAGCTCACAATTTCGTTGTCTCTCCTTTGACAAATGGACGAAGTTTTTCGCTAAGTAGAAACACAGCTGACCCGGCCGGACATTGGACAAGTGTTGTATCCGAAAGAGCTGCAAACGCTTTCTCTTAAGGTATTCATGTGTGATTTCCACAAGCGCCTGTACATGTAGAAGAAGGAGCATGTCTGGATGACTCGCCTTCATATTTTCAGTGGTTACCTCCGAGTTATGAAACCGCTTCATTATGAAGCTGGCTGTGGCTCGTTCTTTCTGATATCACTTCCTGTGTGGGCGCAGTCTTTCTGGCGTCATTTCCTCTCCGAACTCACTTTGTAAACGATCAATTAGTCCATACAAAGCTAAGTGCCGGAGATTCAAGAATTACACGGCTGACTTACCCGTATAAAAATTTGTCCGAGAAGGGGGACCTTAAACGCTGGTTTAGTGTGGCTGAAACGGGACTTAGGCTAAATAATTATTCGTTTAAGGGGTTAAACGACTTAGTGTAGACATGGCCTTAGTCAAATGAGTGAGAAACCCTGACACTTAGCTTGTCAAGATTAGCATGTTCGCTTCATTTGTTGCAATGAACAATGGTAACTATGGAGAGTGTTATTGAAAAGCTATTGATCCGAAATCAGTGGAGAAGGTGTTTGCGAAAGGAACAACACAGGAAATGTACCAAATGCCAACTTATTACAGCCTTTATGTTCTGTGTGGCCTGTACGCAAGATTAAAATTGTTTGGAGGTGTGCGTCACACTACAGAAGACAGGGTTTGGAGGGGGATGACAAAGCTCGCCTTTTAACACAGCAGCATAGACAAACAATTGATAGAATAGAGTAAAAATACAAAACCATGGAAATATTTAGTAAAAGAGAAAAATGGCAGAGAAGAAGATGTCTGGGAATCACAACAATCAGAAGGGAATAATCTCGCTAAGGTGGATTTTACGCAACATGCCTTGCCAAGTGCAACATGTGGCTCGTCACTTGGGGAACTAAACAAATTTGACAATACGTTAAAAGAAACTGCCTATGTACCTTCAATTTAGTGGTCAAATGGGTTTTGGGGCTCCAAGTGGGTTTTGATATGGTGGAAATGGGCTCAAATGCAAAAGAGACTGTACAAAACAGGGTTCTTCAATTAAAATTGTGTAAAGTCAGTTTTTTCTCACAGTGTAAGTAAACAAACATATTTAGTAAGATAACTGCGCTTTACCTGATGTAACCGCTGTGATCACCATCTACAACAGTCTGTGATCATTATCCCCGGGGTCGCGGGAGTGCTGGAGCCTATCCCAGCTGGGTTACTCCCTGGACAAGTCACCACCTCATTGCAGGGCCAACACATAAGTCTTTAATATTATTTTATTATATTTTCCATTGACTTTAATCGGTCAGGGGTCTGGTGTCCATCAGTGACACAGTATTATCTGTGAAAAGAAATTCCTATAGTATGTTAAAGGCCTACTGAAACCCACTACTACCGACCACGCAGTCTGATAGTTTATACATCAATGATGAAATCTTAACATTATAACACATGCCAATACGGCCGGGTTAACTTATAAAGTGACATTTTAAATTTGCCGCTAAACTTCCGGTTCGAAACGCCTCTGAGGATGACGTATGCGCGTGACGTAGACCGGCGAACACGGGTATGCCTTCCACATTGAAGCCAATACGAAAAAGCTCTGTTTTCATTTCATAATTCCACAGTATTCTGGACATCTGTGTTCGTGAATCTGTTTCAATCATGTTCATTGCATTATGGAGAAGGAAGCCGAGCAAGCAAAGAAGAAAGTTGTCGATGCGAAATGGACGTATTTTTCGAACGTAGTCAGCCACAACAGTACACAGTACGCTTCTTTGTTTACATTCCCGAAAGATGCAGTCAAGATGGAAGAACTCGGATAACAGAGACTCTAACCAGGAGGACTTTTGACTTGGATACACAGACGCCTGTAGAGAACTGGGACAACACAGACTCTTACCAGGATTACTTTGATTTGGATGACAAAGACGCAGACGTGCTACTGTGAGTATGCAGCTTTGGCTTTTTTTGCGTATGTACGTAACTTTTTTAAAATATATAAGCTTTATGAACCTTGGGTTAGGTGAACGGTCTTTTGGGCTGAGTGATTGTGTGTGTTGATCATGTGTTTGAATTGTATTGGCGTGTTCAATGGAGCTAGGAGCTAGCAGAGGAGCTAGGAGCTATCATAACACGTACCGTACCGTACGTGCGCGTCACGTACGTAACTTTTTAAAAATATATAAGCTTTATGAACCTTGGGTTAGGTGAACGGTCTTTTGGGCTGAGTGACTGTGTGTGTTGATCAGGTGTTTGAATTGTATTGGCGTGTTCTATGGAGCTAGGAGCTAGCAGAGGAGCTAGGAGGTAGCATAACACGTACCGTACCGTACGTGCGCGTCACGTACGTAACTTTTTAAAAATATATAAGCTTTATGAACCTTGGGTTAGGTGAACGGTCTTTTGGGCTGAGTGATTGTGTGTGTTGATCAGGTGTTTGAATTGTATTGGCGTGTTCTATGGAGCTAGGAGCTAGCAGAGGAGCTAGGAGCTAGCATAACAAACATGCAGGTGTTATTATGCAGGATTAATTTGTGGCATATTAAATATAAGCCTGGTTGTGTTGTGGCTAATAGAGTATATATATGTCTTGTGTTTATTTACTGTTGTAGTCATTCCCAGCTGAATATCAGGTACCGTGAGTATGCAGCCTTGGCTGCTAAACATTCGATAACTTGACCGTATGTGCGCGTCACGTACGTAACTTTTTAAAAATATACAAGCTTTATGAACCTTGGGTTAGGTAAACGGTCTTTTGGGCTGAGTGATTGTGTGTGTTGATCAGGTGTTTGAATTGTATTGGCGTGTTCTATGGAGCTAGGAGCTAGCAGAGGAGCTAGGAGCTAGCATAACAAACACGCAGGTGTTTTTATGCAGGATTAATTTGTGGCATATTAAATATAAGCCTGGTTGTGTTGTGGCTAATAGAGTATATATATGTCTTGTGTTTATTTACTGTTGTAGTCATTCCCAGCTGAATATCAGGTCACCCCCGCCTCTCACAGCATCTTCCCTATCTGAATAGCTTCAACTCCCCACTAGTCCTTCACTTGCACTTTACTCATCCACAAATCTTTCATCCTCGCTCAAATTAATGGGGAAATTGTCGCTTTCTCGGTCCGAATCTCTCTCACTTCATGCGGCCATCATTGTAAACAATAGGGAACTTTGCGTATATGTTCAACTGACTACGTCACGCTACTTCCGGTAGGTGCAAGCCTTTTTTTTATCAGATACCAAAAGTTGCAATCTTTATCGTCGTTGTTCTATACTAAATCCTTTCAGCAAAAATATGGCAATATCGCGAAATGATCAAGTATGACACATAGAATAGATCTGCTATCCCCGTTTAAATAAAAAAAAATCATTTCAGTAGGCCTTTAACATATTTTAAATGTCAACTGTTGTTGCAAATTTTTTTTATGTCAAATAAATCAGGGACAAAAATGTAATTCTGCTTAATAGGGCTTCTTTCAAAATTTGTCGAATTCAGTGCATTGTTTTTTTGTAATAATTAAAAGACAAACAATTGGCAAGAAGTACAGAATTTACTACAATTCTTTCATCAAATTATAAGAATATTAGTGGCGTTAGACAATTCTGTTGGGCAATAATGTTGGCTAAAAGTAGATATTATGTTGTGTTACCGAATGTTGTAAAGAGTACTGAGACAATTACTTTACCACCAAAATATATACTTTTGTTACAACAAAACAAAGGCACAATTTGCACCTTAGTATACATAACACAACCTTACAACAATTGTAACACCAAATGTTATATCAGTCTAATTCTTATGTCAATGGAAATGAATGAAGACACCAGAATGAGGCATGAACCATTTGTTATTGACAAATGTACACACAAGTATCCTGTTGTAACAAAACAACATGCACACTGTTTCGTGAAGTCTTGAGTTGCTCACCACAAACACATTTTTAAAAGATCAAAAACAACAATATATAAATGAATGCTCACTCAAGGCCTGATCTACTAAAGGTTTGCGTGTACTGACGCATGTACAAACTTGACAGCCCACTAATAGTACACGCAATTTTATAGTTTGCACACGCTTTTCAGCGTGTGGTATTTGGCTCTTAATAGATCAAGCCCTTAATGTCCACAACCATTGAGCTAATTGTTGTTTATTAAGTAAGATGTGTGCTTTTTGAATGACGCGATGATGGTGACTCACCACTGGTGGCAAGTTGCTATCTGGTGCCGAGGCGGGTGTCCAGTGAGTGTGTGTGTGTGTGTGTGTGTGTGTGTGTGTGTGTGTGTGTGTGTGTGTGTGTGTGTGTGTGTGTGTGTGTGTGTGTGTGTGTGTGTGTGTGTGTGTGTGTGTGTGTGTGTGTGTGTGTGTGTGTGTGTGTTTCTGTGTGTGTGCGTTAGATAACTTGGTGTGACTGCCGCTCAGTCAGACAGCAAACAGAGGCTTTTCTTTCTCAAATAAACGCTCACAAGGGGGGCAAAAGATATTCAGCTTAAATGTAAAGTCACAAGTCTGACAACTAGCACACCCACCATCCACACTACCATTTACGTATATAAGAGACTTCACTCCAGGCTAATTTACAAACACTGCAGAGTATACACAAAGCAGTAAAACTCCTGATTCAATACATACAATACAGTCGTTCAACCTAATGTACAAGTGATTAACATACAGAGATATGTTTAGAAAAACAAACTTGTATAGAATGGCCTCAGGCTGTCATGTCACTCATCAGGATGATCAAAACATCACAACAATCCAACACCAAGGAATGTGGGAGCGCTTTGGAAAATCGGTCCTTCAACAGCAGGAATAAAAAAAAGAAGGAGGTGAGATAAAGGGAGCAAAATCAAGGGGAGAGGAGAGGAGCACCTAAATATAGAAGGACTCACATTTTAGAGTTGGAAAAGAGACAGTGAAGGATAAGAAAGAGGAGAGGAGACCGGGGATGCAAGAGACAAAAGAGGAATGAAGAGAGATGGAAAACAAAATTGGTGTTGTGGCAGAAAAAATAAGTAGCTGGAGATCGATGGTGTGGCTCAGGTCTAGTGTAATGACCCTGAGTCGACTAATGGAGACCTGGATATGGAGGACACTTGTGTGCCCAGTGTACCACTGCAGGCGTCTGTCAATACTCTGGTTCATTCTGAGTGTTATTCAGTCATTTTACAAACTGCATCATCGGACTGGAAGTCCCCTGCTGAGTGGTGTAATAGCAATATATACTGTATATATGTGTATATATATATATATATATATATATATATATATATATATATATATATATATATATATATATATATATATATATATATATATATATATATATATATATATATATATATATATATATATATGTATATATATATATGTATATATATATATATATATATATATATATATATATATATATATATATATATATATATATATATATATATATATATATATATATATATATATATATATATGAATATGTATATGTATGTACAGTCGTGGTCAAAAGTATACATACACTTGTAAAGAACATAATGTCAGGGCTGTCCTGAGTTTCCAATAATTTCTGCAACTCTTACTTTTTGTGATAGAGTAATTGGAGCACATACTTGTTGGTCACAAAAAACATTCATGAAATTTGGTTCTTTTATGAATTAATGTAGGTCTACTGAAGTGTGAGCAAATCTGCTGGGTCAAAAGTATACATACAGCAATGTTAATATTTGGTTACATGTCCCTTGGCAAGTTTCACTGCAATAAGGTGCTTTTGGTAGCCATCCACAAGCTTCTGGTTGAATTTTTGACCACTCCTCTTGACAAAATTGGTGCAGTTCAGCTAAATTTGTTGGTTTTCTGACATGGACTTGTTTCTTCAGCATTGTCCACACGTTTAAGTCAGGACTTTGGGAATGTCGTTCTAACAGCTTAATTTTAGCCTGATTTAGCCATTCCTTTACCACTTTTGACGTGTGTTTGGGGTCATTGTCCTGTTGGAACACCCAACTGCACCCAAAACCCAAACTCCGGGCTGATGATTTTAGGTTGTCCTGAAGAATTTTGAGGTAATCCTCCTTTTTTATTGTCCCATTTACTCTCTGTAAAGCACCAGTTCCATTGGCAGCAAAACAGACCCAGAGCATATTACTACCACCACCATGTTTGACGGTAGGAATGGTGTTCCTGGGATTAAAGGCCTCACCTTTTCTCCTCCAAACATATTGCTGGGTATTGTGGCCAAACAGCTAAATTTTTGTTTTATCTGACCACATAACTTTCCTCAAGAAGGTCTTATCTTTGCCCATGTGATGTCAGATGAAACAAAAAATGAGCTGTTTGGCAACAATACCCAGCAATATGTTGGGAGGAGAAAATATGAGGCCTTTAATCTCAGGAACACCATGCCTACTGTCAGGCATGGTGGTGGTAGTATTATGCCCTGGGCCTGTTTTGCTGCAAATGGAACTGGTGCTATACAGAGAGTAAATGGGAAAATGAAAAAGGAGGATTACTTCCAAATTCTTCAGGACAACCTAAAATCGTCAGGTTGGGTATTGGGCGCAGTTGGGTGTTCCAACAAGACAATGACCCAAAAGTGGTAAAGGAATGGCTAAATCAGGCTACAATTAAGGTTTTAGAACGGCCTTCCCAAAGTCTTGACTTAAACGTATGGGCAATGCTGAAAAAACAAGTCCATGTCAGAAAACCAACACATTTAGCTGAACTGCACCAATTTTGTCAAGAGGAGGGGTCAAAAATTCAACCAGAAGCTTGCCAGAAGCTTGTGGATGGCTACCAAAAGCGCCTTATTGCAGTGACACTTGCCAAGGGACATGTAACCAAATATTAACATTGCTGTATGTATACTTTTGACCCAGCACATTTGCTCACAGTTTCAGTAGACCCATAATAAATTCATAAAAGAACCAAACTTCATGGATGTTTTTTGTGACCAACAAGTATGTGCTCCAATCACTCTATCGCAAAAAAAATAACAGTTGTAAAAATTATGGGAAACTCAAGACAGCCATGACATTATGTCCTTCACAACTTGTGTTTGTAAACTTTTGACCATAACTGTATGTATATATATATAAATATAAATATATATATATACAATCTTTTCATGCTGTGACTCCAATGCAATGCTTGTGGAATCACATCAGAGATTATGCTAAAACACTAACACTGCACCACATAGTAATCGCTTGTACACTACAAGAAAATATTTGGTAAGACGTGATGAATGAGTATTTAATGTTCTTTTAATATTAACACACCTGGGCTCATGTATAAGCAGTATTCAACTTAAATGATGCTTTACAAGAAAACATTCAAGCAATTTTGTATAAATCCTATTAAGGAGTGTCATGCTGGACAACAAAGCTTCAAACAAATTAAATGATGCGTTCAAAGTAGTAGTCTTGTCTAGTTGGAAAATATATTACTTAGCATTTTATGTTATGGAATGGCATGGTGGTATAATACAGTAGAGCATTGACATTTAGAGATTAAGGAATTGCATGGTGCAATAAAAGATGTATATTATAGAACAGTATAGAGTATAATTTTCCACAGGTTAGTATAATATGATAATTAGGTGACAATCCAGTGTACAAGATAGTACACAGTGTTTCCCACACATTCATTTATTTGTGGCGGCCCGCCATGAAAGAATTACGTCCTCTACAAATAGATTTTTCGGCTTTTGACTCGCTCGACCGCTCATAAAAGCAATGGGACTCTGTCTGTGAATGTAGCTTGTAGTTGCAATTCCGGTGCAGTAGGTGGCGGTAGCATTGTAACTCCGCCAATAGCACTTAATTCACCTGGTGGGCCAGAAGAAGAAGAAGAATACGACGACGACGAAGTAAAAGAAGAACGGACCGACCGGATCAAAATACGAGGGTAAGACGTCTTGGCAAACAAGTTCAAAAGTGGTCCGAACCTGTTCAGTGTGCAGCACCGACTCTGATTTTTTATAGCTGCATCGCTCGCGGCTCGTCATATATTTAACGTTAATCCGCGATTTCACCAAGCGTTTGACTGACGTTGAGCAGCCTGACGCTGCTTCATTAAGACAGCCGCTGTTTGACTCGGGGGCCGGGGCAGACGCACGCAGTAACAGTCACCTGTTACCATACCGACGAGCTAACGTGTCCAGGTTATAACCCTGTTGTCAATAAACACACGTGGAGACGGTGCTTCAGATACTAATACTAATTTGATACTGTAGTAGTTATCTTTTGTGTATTCATAATGTAAAATGGATGGATGGATGGACGTTTAAAACAAAACTGTTATTATTAATTAGTAAGTATACATTTTTTTAGCCTTTTTAGAGAAAATCATATCATTGTAGTAAATTCATTGTAGTAAATTATGCAAATTACTCGATGATGTCATGGTGACCACGCCCATAGCCACGCCCCCACCGCCACATGTATCTTGGCAGTTTATGGGAAACACTGGTACATCTACTATAGTTTATTTCAGTATGGTATAGCAGGGGTCCCCAACCACCGGTCCGGGAACCGGTAACGATCCGTGACGCATTTGCTACCAGGCCACACAGAAACATTGAATAATTTATAAACGACTGCATTTTCTCCGACTTAACTTTTAAAATATAAATGTGACAGATTGTAGCCAAAGGCTGATTTCCATCTGCCGGCCCCAGCAGGTTGATGGTATATACTACCATCAACCTGCTGGGGATCTCATTGCAAGGAAACAAGCCCAGGGCTTCCACTAATTCAGCGTTATAGTGAGTTGTATTTTTCATGCATTTATTTGTGCTGTATTTATCTGCCACACGTGGAAAGTGTGGCTGATAATGCCTTCATTAAACTGGTCCGTGGTGCAAAAAAGGTTGAGGACTCCTGCGGTATAGTAGTGGTACAAAATATACATTATACTATAGCACAGGATGGTATACATTAGTAATTAGGGCTGTCTTCAGATATTGAATTTTCAGACATTAATCCTCCCCCTCCCTCCATAAGACATGCTGAGGCCCCCCGCATACAGCAGGTGTGTTGTGATAATGGATTGATTACGTTCATCATTAGAAAAATACTCTTTTGTGCTAAATAGTTATTAGTGAGTAAGTGGTCATTCTTATCTGTTTGCAATTTTTGGTTGTCACTTGAAAGCGATCAATGCTTCCTGGTGTGACGTCACGTGTCTAATACAGATGGTCTTGCGTTTTTGCCTCCCCCCAACACTCTCGAAAAAATATTTGTCTGCACACAAGAATCTTCCACTAAAAGTGTCAAGATGTTTGGGGACCAGGCTCGTCGAGACGTGCAGTAGTCAGACACGAAGCTCTCAGTGCTACCACGTGCCTCAGGCCGGTCATATCCTACCATAGGCACCAGTGGAACTCACTGGAAATTGGACATGGCGATTTTTAATGAAAGTGTTGGACATGGCAACAGTGGCCAAGGGGGAGGTGGCCTAGTGGGAAAAATCGGGAGCGCCCATTGCCCAAGCCGGTCTTTGGCGGAAGGAAGCCTCGAGGGTGTACAGCTATACCTCGCCGAAAAAAGGACTTTCCTCAACCGCCTGTGCACAGGGTTGGGTGCTTTAGGTCTTTCAGGAAAAAGTGGGGCTTGACTGACAGTGCGGCATGTAAGTGCAGGGAGCCTGAGCACATCATCACCACCTGGCACAAAGACGTGGCTAAACGACAGAGCTGGATGCTTGAGGATGATACATGAAAAAATACACAATAAAAGTGTCATAGCTAATTATGCAAATTATATGATGATGTCAACTTGATTCCAACCGCGCCCCCGCCGCCACGAGTAGATTGCAGTTGTGTAGGAAACACTGGTATGGTGCGGTGGGTGGCATGCCTCAGGAAGTAGAGCGTGTCCTCCAGCAAATCAAATCCTGCTTCCTCCATCTCATCCGTTGCTGTTGTGTACTTGGTCAAGACACTTCACCCACATTGCCCACACATGGATGTTATACTGACCAAGATACTGTACACAATGGCTGCCCACTGCTCCTCAAAAGAATGGGTTTATTGCAGAGACTTTACATTGTACATGTGACAAATAAATACTGTTCTTCTCTCTTAACGACTAAAACCATTTGAATGCACTGTGGTGCAGTAAAAAAACACTTGAGTTAAGTACCTCCAAGTTCTACAAGTCAAAGTAAATAGTTGGACGTATTCCATCCAGAGCCAAGTCTCCTCCGAAGACTGATTCTTTGTAGTAAAAAAAAAGAGTTTGCTTTGCTGTGCCTCAAGGCTACCTCCTACACTGTGATGAAACTAGAAGGCTCATGGACATCCTTACTTCTGTCTGCTCCTCTGTCCTCGTGTCTGTCAGTTATTTAACATAATCTGTCACCTGTTGACTAACATGAACGAGCACCATGGCTTGCAGGCTTATGGAGCTCTATTGAACACCACCCCCCTGACCCCACAGCGATAAATCATGTAAACATAAAAACGTCATTGCAAAGGACAACACGCACCTTGGAAACCTAATTTCAAGAAGTCACACATTCCCACATTGCGAGGCAGTGACAGTATCAGGTGTCGATCCAAATGCCAATCAACCACCCCCTTCTTGACAGTCAGAAGGATGGGGGCCGGAGACAGCAGAAGCTAGGCAGGGAGGGGTGCGGGGGTGAGAAAGCGATTAAAAAGAAGAGTGCAAGAAAAAGAGACAGTCTGAGACAAAGGCAAAGAGAATGACAATGAGTGAAAGGTGGTGGTGTTGGGGGGGGGGGGGGGGTTAGAGAGGATGTGATGAAATGAAAAGGCCCATTGCAAACTCACCGTCTGCGTTCACAGTGGCAGAAACAATAAGGCAGCAACAATGTGTGTAGCGCGTAGCTGCGTGTTTCGATTTGTGTTCACTAATACTCAACATAAACCTCAGCAAGGGGGAGTTTGCCCCTTGCCGCTGAAAAGAGGATGTGGACTTTCTCACTTCTGTTCATGTTTGGCTTCATCAGTCCTGTTTCAAGAGGAACTAAAATGACAAAAACGAGCTCCTGTGACAATGCCTTACTAATAGTTTTGTATTTGCTTTCAAGGATACATAATATCTGGTAACACAGCACACACTAAGAGCATGATTGATGATTTACATAACAAATATATATTAAAAAATAAAGTATTTGTGTTGAGAATTTGAGTAATGGAAGTAAAGTAGCAAATGGTCCCTTTGCAGGTAAATTGGAAGTTTAAGACCAGCACACAACTGACAAATACGATTTGCACTAACACTGGCAACAGAGGTTTCAAAACTTGTTCAACAGTATTCTTGACCACAAAAAAGTGGCACTACTGTTATTATTACAAGCCTGAAACTGCTATTTTTGAAAAGCCATCCTCTTTTCAGAAAAGTATTGGATATAATTGAAATCAAAACTTCCTAATCTGTGCATGGCCCGCCAGAACACCACAATTTTAACATGTCACAGGCCTTTAAAAAAAAACAAAAAACTTTTAGATAAGAAGTATAATTTGAAAAATTATTCACTAGAACGTACTACATACAACTACAGTAGTTTTATGAAGTAATGTAATAATAATTTTGTTTGTTTTGGTCTGTTCTAATGGGCGTCTTGCCGTCTCATCACATCCAACATGAACAAAGAGCATCAATGACAATGACCTGAAATAAATTATTACGCCAATTATCAAAATTGTTGCATTTAGTTCTATGACTGTACGAACCTCACTAAAATCAAGGTGTTGCAATTGCACAAATTAATATTCATCCTTCAAGAAATAAAACAATGACACAATTATGAAAATATTTATTTAACATTGGTATTACAACAATATGAAATATAAAATAATAATGTACAAGGAAAATACCGGCATATAAGCCGCACCCACTAAATTTAATAAGTAAAAAATATGTTTCCATATACTAGCCGCACAGGTATATAAGTTGTTGATAGAGGTGGAGGAAGTAATAGATTTTTAGATGTACTGCAATTTGGACATTGGCGATTGTAAATCGATTAGTAAGCATAAATGATCAATTATTTATTTATTGTAAATAAAGTAGTGCAGACATTTCTAAAAATGTGTCTGACCACAGCAAGCCACCAGACGAGATATCCGACCAGTTCCTTTATTTTAGGGCATTATCTTTAAGTTTCCATTGATTTAACAGATGTAATGGGAATTATTTAACTGTTTCTTAGTACAAATGCACTGTTTTTAAAAGTCACAAGTGGTGAATGCTTATTTAGTGAAAGGAAAATATATGAAAAACTGCATCAACATACATAAATTAAAAATGCATCAAAAAATTAATTTTTTATCGAATCGTAGCTCCTGAATCGTAATCGAATCGTGAGGTGCCCAAAGATTACCACCTTCAGTTGTGACATTAGTTATTTAAAAAATATTTTGTTAATGGTTATTTACAAAACTTAATTGTTTCCAAACAGTGTCATAACACGGCAGTAAAACAGCCGATTAAACAAAACAGATGTCATCGTCATAGACCCACGAGCTGCGAAAGCTAGCTCTCCAATCAGCAAACAGACTCAATAAGTCTACAGTGACATTTTGGCACGTACAATTATGCATGAAAACAATCCTACAGACATCACACACGTTACAGCTTGGTAAGTATGAATAGTTCTAGTTATATTGTAAAATTTATAAACGTTGCTTGGAGTGACGAATGAAGAATCCATACGAGTAGAAATGCTGTGGTTGATTAGTAGATGGAATGGTGCTTGTACTTTTGGTTAAAAGCACAAAACAGAATGAAATACTGTAGATGTTTACCCAGCAGCACCTGCAGTAAGTGAATTCGTACAAATGATGGTGCCATATCACAAAGAATAACACACCTTTTCAATGTCTCTGCTTGTGTTTTAGGAAAAGTATTTGAATTATGGCCATTAGCGAATAAAAATCCATGAATTAGCTGCACCGTTTTATAAGCCGCTGGGTATAGAGCGTAGGGAAAAAAAGTACTAGCTTATTGTTTGGAATTTATAGTAAAAGGTGCCACAAACGGAGTTGACTCGCTGGCGGGTATGCTCCTTTTTTGTGCAGTGTTGTTCACAACATCAGAATGTCGATTAGAATATTTGTATTTCAGGTGATTAAAAGTGACGTGGCGAACGCGCTTGCTAAAGATGATGTTTCCACATTGCACGTTTTGCAGATAGCTGTCTTTTTCGGTTATATTAAAATATATCCACTTCGTAGACGAGTTAACTCTACTCCACTCAAAGCACCTGCTTCCTGCATTTGTCATCACAACATCTGTTTTCATCCGCGTTTTTTGGGGGATAAAAATATTTTGGACAAAGTTGAATTTTCAATGGGCGAAAATTTGGTGCATCACTACTTGTATATAATTTATAGAGGAAACAGGCTTCCCCGCTACCTTCTCAGCCCCCTTTCTCACCTTTATTGCAGAGGCTCTTACTGACCTTTTAGACTACAATGACGGACCAAAAACGGGAGACAGTAGTCCTGCATGGTGTCCACTCTTATTACGCTAAAGGGATGTTTAAATATGAACTCAGCAGGAGGGATTAAAATGAGAAAGGGAACAAGGAGAGGATGGAAATGAGAAAGAGACTAGAGGAAGGGTAAAAATTAGAAATGGAGTAGGGGAGGCCACAGGAGGCACCTGGCCCACTTATAGTAGGGAGGAGGAGGAGAGGTGAGAGATGAAGGAGTGGGAGGGGTAGAGGAGGAGGAAGAGTGGGACGGAGTAGAGGGCACAGAGAGGACGGGGCTGACATGAGGTTAGGCAACCAAAAGATGAGGAGAGAAAACATGTGAAGCGATGAGCATTAAAAAAAAATGGGGGAGACAAGATTATGAGATTTGGAGAGAGGAGTAGGTGGCCTTGCGTTGCTTCAAAAGGAGGGGATGCGTGGGTGTGCGACTAGGGATGATACTCGAAACCGGTTTTCCCGGTTGTTCGATAAGAAAAGAACCGAGTCCTCGGACTCGAATCCCTTTTTGAGAACCGGTACCCGTTATCGAGACCACTATAGTAAAGAAAAAGAGTTGGTTATTTATTCAAATCCCTCGGAACGAATCCCGTCCCGACCAGAAATTCTCCGTGTGACATCGCAAGAAATGGCATCACGTAGCTCAGTCATTAGGCGCAGATAGCCAAAGCAGGAAAAAAATGGACGGGAAAAAGCGCTCCAATGTGTAATAAAGTTCAAAACAAAAGGTATAATCCAATGAATAACTTTACTGAGAGATTTGAGCAAACACATGAAGAACACTTTTACGACCAACCGGAAACATAGCAACCAGGCTAGCAACGCACCTCCTTTACGGCAGCTGTCGCAACGTTCTTAAAGCAACCGCAGCACATACATATATGACATCTCCCTTTTTTAACTTTTGTTTTTCTTTCCTTGTAAACAAAACAAAATCACACTGTATATGTGTTGTCTGTCTAATTATAAATAATGCAGACGAGGCGTGTTGGCTGAGTTCTTGACGTTTACTTTCACAGCGTGCTCATTCTTAGCTGCCGGGTGATGATATGCAACACTTTTCGGGGCTACCGCGCATGCTCGTCACTCCCGTTGCATGCTGGGTAGTGTAGTTGTTGTATTCCCTAGCTCAGGGGTCGGCAACCCGCGGCTCTAGAGCCGCATGCGGCTCTTTAGCGCCGCCCTAGTGGCTCTCTGGAGCTTTTTCAAAAATGTATGAAAAATGGAAAAAGATGAGGGGAAAAAATATATTTTTTGTTTTAATATGGTTTCTGTAGGAGGACAAACATCACACAAACCTCCCTAATTGTTATAAAGCACACTGTTTATATTAAACATGCCTCACTGATTCGAGTATTTGGCGAGCGCCGTTTTGTCCGACTAATTTTGGCGGTCCTTGAACTCACCGCAGTTTGTTTAAATGTATAACTTTCTCCGACTTTCTAGGACGTGTTTTATGCCACTTCTTTTTCTGTCTCATTTTGTCCACCACACTGTTAACGTTGTGCGTGAAGGCACAAAGGTGAGTTTTGTTGATGTTATTGACTTGTGTGGAGTGCTATTCAGACATATTTGGTCACTGCATTAATGCTAGCTAATCGATGCTAACATGCTATTTAGGCTAGCTATATGTACATATTGCATCATTATGCCTCATTTGTAGCTATATTTGAGGTCATTTGGTTTCCTTTAAGTCATCTTAATTCAATTTATATCTCATGACACACTATCTGTATGTAATATGGCTTTTAATTTTTTGCGGCTCCAGACAGATTTGTTTTTGTATTTTTGGTCCAATATGGCTCTTTCAACATTTTGGGTTGCCGACCCCTGCCCTAGCTCATAACATCTTTCCCCCTATAAAGAAATAATGTTAACTCAATAAAGTGTATTTCTTTTTTTAGCTTTAACTTTTAATTTTTTAGCATTGTAACCACATTTGCAAATAACTTTTCTCTTCATAGAATTTTCTTTCAATAAAGAAATAAAGTGCAAAAATGTCAAAGCATCATAACAAACAGTTATGTCAAATAGCAGCAGAAGTGCACTTTTTGGAGAGCTGTATTATTTTCAGTTTTGTGCCCAAGGGACTGATTTTATTTAACACTATATTATTATTTATACACCTATAGTGATCACAGAGACAGCTTGTTTTTGTGTTACTGTATATATTTGTTTTTCTGAAAAATCCCACTTAATATACTTTGGGTAACAACAGTCAATATTTATTTATTTTATTTTATTTTTTTGGGGGGGTAACAGTCAATATTTATTTATTTATTAGATTAAATTGTTTTCTTATATGATAAAAGTGAGCTTTTGTTAAACCAAATATTGTGTGTTTTTTTCCATATACAACAACCTATCTGGACTCGATAAGAGAATCGATAACGAATCGGTTCGATAAGAGGATTCGATAATAGGCTCGAACTCGATAATTTCTTATCAAATATCATCCCTATGTGCGACAAAACACTAACACCTCGCACCAAACGTATTGATAAGTGACTACAACAGGCCGGCGAAGGTTCAATCTCTTCTCCCGACGCACTGCCCATAGCACTAACATCCCATAATACCGCCCACAGTCCTTGCTCCACCTCACATCAATGAATATTTCATGTCCTGATGGCACTTTTAAAGCAAAAACTAATTAGCAAATCCAAGTTGATCTGGCATTAGTCATATCAGGCCAATTAAAAGCCAAGTCCTACTGTACATGTTAATGGCAGCCAAGTGGAATAATTGTACTTTGAGCAGGGGAGGGAATGTTAAACAGGTCTTGTTAGCAGCACTTTAGCACTCCAGTTCACAAACGGATTACTAAACTCCACAAAGCTCTATAATGTTCATCAGGACCACACACACACGTGCACATCTTTGAAAACACCAAACAAAGAGTCAGTGCATTAATTAGTGTCACCATCAATTCTACGGGGCCAGGTGTGACACTTGAAATGGGAGAAGTATCCATCCTGCTATCTATTTTCTATACGGCTTGCCCTGTGTTAAGTCACAGGGAAGATGGACTCCATCACCAATCAATAACAGGCGTGGACAGGATGAATATTTCTCGGGGATGATTTTAACACAGGATTGATGTCTAACATGGTTAAAAAGAGCAAACGTTGTGATGTATTGCTGGAATGCTTGTCATAAGATCTGTATTGTAGTGAGCAGACAAATGTGTGGATTTGTGTGCGTGTTTTTAAACCACACGAGTTTAGACTGAGACAGACAGCATTGACAAATACTAACTATAAAAGGTGAAGCGCAACAAAAAACAAAGCAAATGCAAAAAGTTATTTTAGTGTTAGCGTATGTCTGTTTGATCAGCCACACTCTTCTCTTTGTCTCTCTTTCTCTCTCTCTCTTGTCCACTACCTCTCTTTCACTCTCTCTCACCTGAGCTTTGATATGGAAATCGGGCACCAGCCAGAGCCTGAGGCTAGCAGACCATTTGCTCAAAGCCGCTCAATTTCTCATCAAATGCTCATGCTGTGTGTATAAAAGACAAATTCATTCTGTGGGAAAAATAACAACTAACCAGCACACATGGTTTGGAGGCTCGCAGCATTATGGAAGATGAATGTCCACATTTAAACCTCCACATTCTATAGAAATGTTTCACTAATGATTTTTCTTCACGGACCAGGCCTGAAGGCTCTATAAGTCACTACTAAGTCACTCATTAATGAACAACTAGGAGCGTATGTGTGTGTGTCTTTTCCGCTGCCCTGCCTGCCAGTTAATTGCATTGAGGAAGCCCACCCTGCATGTCTACAATGCCAAGCCATTCAAGGACACACTCAACTGTGTGCAGAAAAATGTTCACTTTTGCTTATAGTACAGTGCAAAAAAGATAGATGTACTAGTAAATAAATGCATGTAATAAGTCCTTATCATGAAACATAAAAAATAAATACATTTAATTATAGCTGTGTTTTGGACTGATATTATTATTTGTAATTGACATTTAAAAAGTGTAATTGAAGTGCAAAGTGGATGTCTGTATGCATGCACAAACTCACACACTGCCATGAAATATTAAGATGGACGCCAGGAGATGATGTGTGTTTATGTGTGATGTGGGGGGTGTCCATGTTGAGGATGGCTCAGACTCACCTGTTCTTAATTGGGGGGCAGGATGAGCAAGTTACATAGATGGACAGGGATGACAGCTGCTGCACACGCACACACACACACACACACACACACACATCCCCCACTGTCTCCCCACTAGGATTAGGAGCACCTGTATTCACAATGTACGATGCAGGCAGTTAAGCTAAAAAGCTTTTGGAGTCGTCTGGGACTGGGGGATGTAACTGGACCACAGTTTCAGGAGAGCCACTATGTTGTCACGCTGACACAAAATCAAAAGTGAGAATTATAATATTCACAATGTGTCAGAAAAACACCCCTGAGGGATGGTGACTTTAAAAAGTTAATTTGGTGCTGACAGGTGTGCCCATTAACAAGCAATCACCATGAGGAAAAGTGAGAGCTATAAAGCCATGAATGGAGCATAAGGTTGCTAACACAGAACAAATGTGCCTTGATGAAGCATTTGACCTCTTTTCTCTATTTCCACAGTCATTAAAGGAGGTGTGCTTACTACATAAACACACAAACACACTGAGGGTAGTACAAGGCGTCCCTGGGGATAAAAGCCAACTATAAGCAGTGATTGCACACATTTCAGCCTACAACCTGCAAGGGGGCACTGAGCACTTCCTACACGCCAGCAGGCTCGCACACGCGCCAAGAAAGAGTGAGGGAATATTGTCACGAGCTTTAAAAACCTGTCGCCCTAATCAACCCCTTCATTTTCACACCCCGCCTCCGTACGTAATGTTTTAAGTTTGTTTGATTTGGTTACAGATGACTTAAGAAAGCAGTCTGTTGGTGACCATAATCCGGCAAAAATGTCTTTAAATCACATCTCTTTCTCTTTGTAAAGAGTCATGAGGTAGAATCCTGGAAAGTCTTTGTAATCTCACATGTGCAGCTAATATTTTTTCCATCTCACAGATGATGTCGCCCCTGCACCTACTAGCTGGTGTCTTGGTCAGTTTTCAAGGTTTGCTGCACATACACTGAAGCCCACCACAGGGCAGCTGTGGATGAAACACTGTGGGAGGCAGTTCATGCAAAGTAGTTAATGGAATACAAAGCAAAAACAAACTGATGGAAACACACACACAAACACACCCACACACACACACACACACTCACTTCACGTAATCCTACAATAATTGAATAACTGAATGAAAGAATTTGTAGGGCTTATCATATCAAGCTGCAACTCACAACCTAGCATGAGGGAGGACAAAACAACCTTTAAATCCTACCAGGCCTTAAGACAATTTGGGAAATCACCAGATAGTCTTTTAATCCAACAATCCAGTTAGTCACTGTCAAACAGTCTGCGTGGGCCATTTACACTGTAGCCCAGGGGTCTCCAACTGGTCTCACCAACTGTTTCTAAGTATCTCACTGAAGGGTTAAAGAATTAAGTAACTTGGTATTTTGCCCAGGTTATAAAATGGTACACAATGCTGGTTCAGGTTTGATACCTGGCTATTAGAGATGTCCATTGCCCTAATAAATGATGTGCTTCATCAGGAAGGGCATCCAGCAATAAAAAACTGAAGCCATACTGGTATGTGATTGACTCAATGTAACCCTAGATGGAAGAAGCCAATAGACAACAAGTCCTTTGGTGTTGTCATATCGAAGGACGCAAAATGATGCAAATTGCAGATCACCTGACAACGAAAGACGTTTGCTCACCATAGTTTGGTAGAAAGAGTATTTCAGTGTTTAGAAGGGAGATGATAACGTTATCTAAAACAGCAGGACTTCTTTCTTTGTTCAGCCTTACTTTAGTCAATAACTAATAATTGGTGTACTAATGATAAGTGCTGTTTTTTGTAGCAAAATAGTCCTGATACTGCAGGGTTATTTAACTGATGGCCATGGGCCAAATCCGTCGCGGGAATGACACAAGACCGCGAGTCCTTAAAACATCAGATTTTAATAAATATACAAAGACGGAATATTGTGAAGCGGGAAGTCTGGCCCACCGGTCTGTAGCTCCCTGAAAGTGTGGCCCCCAAAACAATGTAGTTGAATTGCCATGTCATAAGGAAACATGTTGGAGGCCCCTGTTGGATGAATAATTGGATGTTTTAATCCTACCATTTCTTCATGTCTCAGCAGTTTCTGATAGTGTGTTCACCTCAGGTTACACATGTTTGAATGAGAAAAAAAAGGATTTATGCATAGCTCAATTGATAGAGAGTTTGATAGACAGATGTTTAATAGTTTAAAGTTCTGTTTATGTTTGAAAATGTGGGAGAATGGAAAGATCATCATCATCATGGGGTATCAGGCCTGTTTGCAGGCATCAATGATCAGGGCTCTCCAGTCTTCTCTGTCGTCCGCTCTATGTATGAGTTCTATATTATTGATATTTCCAATAAAATGTTTTAGGCTGTTGATATATGTTGTTTGTTGTTGACCTGGAGCTTTCTTTCCTACTAGTTTTCCTGTTAACATCAGTTTTTCTAAGTTGTCTTTTCTAATGATATGTCAGAGGAATTTCAGCTGCCTATTTCGAATCAATTAGAAATCTTCTTGGGGTTTTTTTTTTTTTTTTCCTGTTTTAGCCTTTGCCAATACCTCTGCATTACTTTTCTTTTCAGTCCTTGATATGCAGAGTATTTTTCTGAAGGACCACATTTCAGTTGCCTCTAATTTTCTCAGTTGTTGATTGTTTAAAGTCCAGCATTCACAGCCGTAAAGTAGGACAGACCATGCATACGTTTTGAGGACTCTAAGAGTTTGGTGTCAATTGAGATGTTTCTATTTTTAAATATAAGACTCATTTTGTTGAAGCTGTCTTTTGACATGGCAATCCTTTTGTTTATCTCTTTTTCACACCTACCATGAAAATATAAATACCTAATTTTCCTGCAAACGCATGTTATCCATCTCTGATGACTCAGATCACACGTCAGAGCTATTCAACTGGCGCTCCTTGGGCCAAATCCGGACCGGGAATGACACCAAACACTTGAGCGCTCCGGTTGTAGAGAGGAGTTAAAACTGGTAAAAAAAAAAAAATAAATAAACCTCATAATGGCCAGGAGCCACTACAATGGACACTTGTAGATTGCGAAACAGGGCTAATTTTCCTGAAATGTGTAACTCTGACAAAAGCAATAGACCAAAAACAAATGTCCTCTACAGAGAATGCTGTTTCTCAAAATAAGAATATCATTGAATGGAAAAAATCCGGCCTCCCGATCCTTAGCTTTTTGAAAATGTGGCCCCTGGAACAATTGAGTTTAATATCCTTATCATATGTTATTATTATTAAAATATTTCATTCACAAAAGCCTCCACAAGAGCATGAGTTTTCTGAACAGAAAGTTCAGAAAGCAGTACTACAAAGATGTGTGTGTATGTGGGGGGTTACTGTACTCCCACAACACACACAACACACACACACATACACAAACACTATACAAAACATCAGATGGTTACAAGAAGAGTGCGACATTTCAAAAGTAAAACTGTCTTCTGTAAATGTCTTTTCTGGCAGACAACTTTGATCCGTTGACGCAGCAGAAATTTCCCTTTAGAGAATTCCCCCTTTGTGGAGGTTATGTGAGGATTTCCATCCTCCAGACGTCTGCACGGAGCATCCTCACACTCTCAGCCGGGAGAAAGTGCTCATGGGCGGCGTGTGGCTCTTAACTTTCACGCTTTCAAAAGTCTAATTATTTTTGGCAAAGTGTGAGGAAGTTCTAGAGCGACGTACATTATGTGTCAGAGAACACAATGAATGGCAGCGTCCATAAATATAAAGCCGACATAAATGAAACAGGTAAGCCCCGAAGACAACGCACCGATGTGATGATCAAAGACACAAACATGTCACAGTCATGTCGTCCGAGCTGTCCAGCAAGGAGCTAAAAGACACGCAGCATGTCTCCATGTTTGTTTGTTTTGTCAATGCAGCGCGGTCAGACGTACCTGTTGTTACCCCATGGACTCAGAGGGTGGACGGCGGTGTGTGTTCCCTCCGAGTCTGACGTGCGGTGACCGTCTCACGGACACGACACGGACAGCAGGACTGGAGGGGAGAGATGGTCGAGGACTGGGGGTGTCCACCTGGAAGTGTGTCCTCCCCTCTGCGTGTCTTTTCTGCTAAGTGTAATTCCCCGTCTTTTCTCCCACTCCACCAGCAGCAGCCCTGCGCTCGCTCTCTCTCTCTCTCTCTCTCTCTCTCTCTCTCTCTCTCTCTCTCTCTCTCTCTCTCTCTCTCTCTCTCTCTCTCTCTCTCTCTCTCTCTCTCTCTCTCTCTCCCCCCTCCCCTCCTTGCCTCTCCTCCCCCTCGCACTCCGTCCTCTTCCTCCTTTCTCTTTCTCCCTTCCTCATAGGGACCACACCAATAATGATAATACTAATATTATTCATACAAATATGTAAGTCTGGGAGGAGTATGATGTAGTGTAAGCAGTGATGGGGGGTTGGGGGGTGGGGTGGGGTGCAGGCGGCATCTGTTGCCATGGGGCTCATAGTGACCAGGGGCTAACTCACCCCCTCTGGTGGTAGCCGTAGGGAGAACACCACTTGTTGGGGGGAAAGGTGTGAGTGTATAAGTGGGGGGGATTCCGGAAGCAGGTTGACAGTTGGCCTGGAAAACACCTTCTGCAGTCATGTGATGGGGGAAAATGTTGGGTAATTCCATTAATCTGTGATTATTGTTCCAAAGCAGTGATCGGTTCTGGCAGGTGTCCATGTCCATGTCATACAGGAAAACTGAAGCATGCGGGGGCCACTTTAATTGTTAAAAGTTAAAGTCCCAACACTTGTCACACACAAACTAGGTGTGGGGAAATGTGTCCTCTGCATTTGACCCATCTCCATCTTCACCCTCTGGGAGGTGAGGGGAGCAGTGAGCAGCAGCGTGCTGCCGCGATCAGGAATCATTTGGTGATTTAACCCCCAATTCCAACCCTTGATGCTGAGTGCCAAGCAGGGAGGTAATGGGTCCCTTTTTTTGTAGTCTTTGGTATGACTCGGCCGGGGTTTGAACTCACGACCTTCCAGTCTCAGGGCGCACACAGTCTAACCACAAGGCCACTGAGCTGTATATTAAAAACCAATACAATTATAGGTAAATTGAGGCTGCAATGATTATTCGATTAATTTGATTAGAAAAAAATTACGATTTATATTCTGTTGCTTCAATTATTCGTTTAATGAGAGTAACGAGGGAAACTTGATAAAATCCCAACCACATGGAGTCTCCGGAACTTAAATACACAGACATGGTTTCCGCACGGCCGCTGCAAAGGAATGCGCATTTATTATGGAGTTTTCTTGCAAAATATATTTTTCTGTGCTATCTCCAAATTAAGGCACAATATAACTCCATAAATATATACTTTTGTGTCACATTTCATTGACTAAAAATACTACTTTCATAACAGCTGACGCAACCTTTTTTTCTTTGCCATAATCGCCAGTTTTTGATAAAAGTAAAAGTGCGTTCATTTGTCCTTTATTTGCATTTTGCATAGTTTTCTGTGTGCAAAACTAAAATTAATCTTTATAACATATTTGATGTTAACATTTGTGTGTGTCTGGAACTGATTCATTAGATTTACATTACTTTAAATGGCAAAAATGGTTTTGGTTTTCATACAATTTGGTTGTCAACAGACAGATTAGTAATGCAAACTGAGGTAGCAGTGTTTTTTCGTATCGTACACAATCAAAGGTACTATTTCTTTCCTTTACAATTTGACAATTTTCATTGTGTCTTTCTGCACGGCTGTGAATCATGTTTTACGGACATACACCGCGTGAGTCAATGCACTTATGCAAACACTGAACACTGAAACACATATTCTAAGTATATTAAGCCTTATGGTTTAGTTCAGTGGTTTTCAAAGAGCGAGGCAGGACTCCCCTGGGAAGTGCCAGAAGACTTATACAGCAGCAGCTGGAGGACAAAGAAAAACATACATATATTTACCTCCTAAGCCAACTTTAGTTATAGGAGGGAAAAAGAAAGAAAAATACATCACATGGTATCACTTGCAAAATTCCACAAGCCCGAAGCAGGCCTTCGATTAATTGAATTTGAACCTTCTTAATGTCTTTGCAGTTCAACTCCTGTGAACCTGCAAAGTCCAAGCATCGAAATAAACATATTATAGTCTACCAGGAGCGTGTCTGTGTAAAGGAGTTGGATCCAGTTAGATTGTGCATAAAGTAGTTCCTGGCATGTGTGCAGTATTTCATGTGGAAGTTTCTTCGGAAGCAAGTGTGCTGTCAGAAATTGCGGCTGGTTTGAGGAAGTAAGAATCAATCGAATGAGGAATTCAAAACAAAGCAATAACATCATCCAATTTAAAAAGAAAAATAATGGATAGGTTCAGCAGAGGAGGAAACAACATATTTTATGTGCATATTTCATACATTTAAACTACATTTGATGATGACTGTTTATTTTGAGTATTCATGGATGTAATTACAGATATGTATTCTGTAATTACATACTAAATATTGTTCATGTATTCTGTCGTTGATAAAGAATCAGATTATTTTATTAATCTGAGTGATGGGGCAGGACATTATAAGCCTTTACTTCTTTCTTCTCTTTTTCGGACACGGCATGTTTTCTCTTTTTATTTGTTTAAATTGTATTGACTTTGAGTATAGTTTTGTTGTTGCGATGGAAATAAAGCATAGCGGAAAGGACAAAGGAAGTATTTGTAATTGTGCCTGTGGAGAAAGAGATGTGTAGGGCGGCCCAGCAGGATGTCCAGCGTGGCCTCCATCAGTCTGTTGGCTGCCAAGCACACGGATAACAGAGTGTGTCAGTGCCATGTGGATTAAGGCTGCAGGTCTGTAATACCCGCTTCTCTCTTCTTCTTCAGCGTGTGTGGTGGTCCGCTAACACAATCCCCGCCTCAAACAAGCTGCTTTACGCAAAGCTGTGTGCCTCCCTCACGCCAACGTGGCCTTCAAAATCTGCCTGACACGACAAGCGTGACCCGGCCCGCCCAGTGTGACCTCCGCTATCCCCACTTCCCTCCGTGGGTTTAGGCTTCATTAGGGCCACTTACACATGTATTCTGTCCCACAGACACTTATCGCAGCAGTCCACTCAGAGGGGTGGGTGTGGGGCGAAGGGCTGTGTGTGTGAAAGCCACCATTTCCATCAAGCTGTATAGTCCATCTCACGTGGGACAGTAAACCACTGCCTTTTTTACACGGACATCCTGCAACATTGCTTCATGAGACACACAACAGACGCCATTCATCCTCATGTTCCTTATACACAGGACCAAGCTGTGTTAAGAAAATTGCCGGACAATTGCTTTCAACACAACAAAGCAGGAGAACTGGCTGATGTTTTTTTCAAGTGTCACATCGCTGTCTTCGTTAAAGGGCAAGATTTCTGAGTCAACTTTATTCACTCACTGTCTGTGTCAGTGCCATTTATACACACTGTAAGTAGGCCCTATAAATCTGTTGTATTTTTTTCAAAATTCCATTTTTGGGGAATTTCGTTGTTTACCATCTACACCAGTGACGTGCTGTCAGGGGAGGCAAGTGAGGCACTGCCTCACCTTGCCACCAGAGGGGTAAAAGGCTTAACCATGAGATGTTCAAAAACGAAGTAACAAAATAAAATAAGTTTGGTCACACTTTATGGGGAACATATTCAAAGTAACAAAGACTTAATTTTGATTGATTGAGAAGTTTATTGACATCTTAAAGAATTGAATCCATGTAATGCTTTAAAAGGCAAATGGATGGCACAAAAAGCCAAAAGGCTTGTTTCCATTGTGGGCCATTAAATAATGATCACCATTGATACATTCAATAATAAAATATATATAACCTGTAATATGTATATAAAAAATTACGTTTAAAAAATTGATAAATTATGTACATATACACAGTATACACGTCAGGTGATTTGAAAAACAATACCTGTCTATACAAAAAATGGGGGGGGGGGTGGGGTATATACACTATGTACATGACACTATGTACATGACTATGCACATGTTGACTCCAAGAGTGTGCAAAACAGAAAGAGAAAATATATATACACTATAACCACATATAAACCTGTTTGATGCTTCGGAAAGTTGCTGGGGATCAATTTTGGTTCAGATCAGGTTTTTTAGAGTTATTTGGACACTAGGAGAACATATTTTAAGTAACAAAGACTTAATTTAGAGTTATTTGGTTAGGGTTAGGGTTAGGGGATTAAGGCCATGCAGAATAAGGCATTAATAAGTACTTAATAAGCAACTAATTCATGGTAAATATGTTCCCCATACTAAAGTGTTACGATAAATTTTAATATTTCTCTTTTAGTCTATGCGTTCTATGGCATTTTGGTGTGGTTCCTGTATATTTTGATAATTTTCATGGTCAAAATCGCGGAAATTCCGTGTTTCCTGATCAAAATAACAAGGCAGACGAGAAGTGAGGCAGCCACAGGTAATGCCTCCATACACAGGCTATATCTACACTAAGCCGGATAACCCGTTAAAGGAATAATTATTTAGCCTAAGCCCCGTTTCAGCCACACTAAACCAGCATTTAAGGTCCCCCTCCTTGGACACATTTTTACACAGGTAAATGCGCCATATATTTCTTGAATCTACGGCACTTAGCTTTGTATGGACTCATTGATCGTTTACAAACTGAGTTCGGAGAGGAAGTGACGCCAGAAAGACCGCGCCCACACAGGAAGTGTTGTCAGAAAGACCGTGCCCCACACAGGAATTGACGTCAGAAAGAACGCGCCACAGCCAGCTTCATAATAAAGCGGTTTCATAACTCGGAGGTAACCACTGGAAATGCGAGTCATCCAGACATGCCCATGTTTCTCCTTCTTCTACATGTACAGACGCTTGTGGAAATCACACATGAATACCTTAAGACAAAAGCGATTGCAGCTATTTCGGATACAACACTTCTCAGACGGCAAGAGAAATTTTGAATGTCGAGGTCACCTGTGATTCTACTTACCGAAAAACTTTGTCCATTGTCGAAGGAGAGTCAACGAGAATGTGAGCTCTCGTGGATGTGATAAAAAAAGGTAGCGTGTGATTTGTATTACCTGCACGTCGAGGGAAAACTACGGAAAACAGCGAATGCTTTTGGACTGGCAAAGCAGACTGTATCAGTTATTGTCCGCCATGTATGTCGCAGACTCAACGTCTAGGTCCAGAGTATATAAAGTCACCAAAAAGGAATGAACAATGAAGGTGAAGGCAAAAGAGTGCGCAGTGTCCTGACCAGATATCTAGATCCATAGTTTGATTGATGTAAAATGTTCTTTATCACATTGTTTACGTGTCTAATAAATATTGATTAATTTATGATGTCTCAGGTGTGATTCACTACAATAGGGCCCCACAGCACACTGGATTACAGTTAATTGAAATACCACAACACTGGATATTGTTCAGATAAGTCAAATTTAAGAACTTGCACACAAAGCAACACTGGAGATGACTGTGATGTGTGCATTTTCCGCGCACACCCCATTTTGATCATTAATGGGATAGGGGGTGCCGATATAACTTTTTCTTTTCTGATACGATTACGATATTCAAGCCTTGAGTACTGGCCGATACCAATGTTGGTTCAATTTGATATTAGCACGAATCATACACATTTTTATTATTTTGTAGTGTGTCATGCTAAAAGAAAGTATTGGTCAAGTGAAACTACTCAAACAGAGACCAATGGAAGGTCTGAAAAAAAAAACATGTTTATTATTAACAGTCTGGAATGGACTTATACTGGCTTTAAGTTGAAGTGAAGTGGTAATTGTTTTTGGCAACATCAAGTGGTCACAATATTTCATTAAGTTCAGATCAAGACACAGTAAATTCAATGATGCGGACACGTTTCTTACTGGACACTTTCAAATACACTTCTGTCTTAGAGACTTTTTCTGTGTAAACAACATGCAACTATAATTATTTGATACTTGTTTATATTGACAAATGTGTTTTAAACTGCAGTTATGTTTAACTTAGAACACATGTCGAGCTTGTGTGCTGAGCACTGGTTTAAATGTAGCTTAGAGATGTAGATCATGGGTTTCACTGTGTAAAGCGCTTTGAGTCTCTAGAGAAAAGTGCTGTATAAAATGTAATTTATTCATTGGTTCAGTTAGATTTTAACTGGCTGTCCAGCTTTGCACAAGTAAAGGCACTGCAGAACTGCTTTTAATGGAGCGCCTATATTGGACATTTTAGATCCAAGCTGATGTAATTCGTTAATTGTTTGTTTTTTTTGTTGCTAATTTTGGACCAATATCGGACATATATATATTCCATCCATCCATTTTCTACCGCTTATTCCCTTCGGGGTCGCGGGGGGCGCTGGCGCCTATCTCAGCTACAATCGGGCGGAAGGCGGGGTACACCCTGGACAAGTCGCCACCTCATCACAGGGACAAATATATATATATATATATATATATATATATATATATATATATATATATATATATATATATATATATATATATATATATATATATATATATATATATATATATATAAGCAGTATAAAAATTGATGCATGGAAGTTATAAAAATCGAAACTGTGAAGTTATTAATAACTTACCGATAAAGATGTTTTAGTTGTGGTCACGTCAACAACAGTTGGCTCGCATTAGAATTAGCACACCGGTTTTTTTGCGCTTTTCTTCTACTTTGCTTTTTCTTCTTCTTTCTTTTTGGTTCCACCCGCCTTTTTCTTTGTAAAAAAAAAGAACTTCACCTGACACGTAAAATTAATTTTGAAATTGTGGTGCTCTTTATTTTGGAGTCAGAAATTAAAGGGCTAGTAAGGCTCCATGGAAGTGAGTGAAAAATTTTGTTTTGGAGTGGCCGGATGAGTGCTTGATGTTTGTTATTGATTCCATCTGCGATTCCATTAACGAGGAAATCATTGGGCCCAATTTAATTGCAAACTGGAAAAAAGCAGACTTTGACAAGCTTCGGATTTATTTGCTACAGTAAGTAAAGTACTCATATGGCCCTATTCCTGGTTGGATCTGGCGTTAATAATTTTGCAATGCAGTATGCTGTAAATGCTAAAAGCGTCACTCAACATAGCAAGTGACGCTGTAGTCAAAGTTGGAATTGCCACAAAACACATTTTAAGATATTCAACAGTCTACTGCCGTGTGGTAGCTAAAGTGGACAGTGCATCCCCCAATTCATCATTTTTCATGTGTCAGGTAAACCGCAACAAATGGGGCCATAGGAATCCTCTCTCTACTGTACGTTTGCATTTTTCCACATTCTTAAATATTTACAAATGTTGTGACAAAATAGGCTCAATGCTATACAAATACAAAGATGGCCTCACTACAGTATGTGATAACTGAGTAATTATAGTATGATGCCTAAAATCCCTCTCACATGTTATGCTTTTACACACCACTGTTCCGTATAAACAGAATTGGAAGTGGGGGTGTCAATATTTGTCTTTGTAAGTCACACTGTATCATGTCCCATCACTGTTGTGTTGAAAGTAATGTTACTGTCTGACATACTCAATGTCACACAAGACTATGACTTGTCTTAATCTGGAAATACTAAGCCTTTGTTTGACTCTGTTTAAAAGAGGCGTTATTTGCAGTGTGCCAGCAATAAAACATAGTGAAACTGAACTTACTAAATGAGTTAGTTGCCAGTGATGTTCACAAAAAAGAGCAACATGGCATGACATCTAGTGATTTAGCTTCTTTCTTCCTGGCAAGGGGTGGTCTATTATATGAAGATGACAAGCTTTGGTTGAGAAATAGTTAATGTTTTGTTCTTCTCAATCCAGTCCCATTGTCATTTGCACACTTTCACAAAGCAGAGTACAGTATTGAATAGAGATGTCCGATAATGGCTTTTTTGCTGATATCCGATATTCCGATATTGTCCAACTCTTAATTACCGATTCCGATATCAACCGATACCGATATATACAGTCGTAGAATTAACACATTGTTATGCCTAATTTTGTTGAGATGCCCCGCTGGATGCATTAAACAATGTAACAAGGTTTTCCAAAATAAATAAAATAAAAAATAAATCAACTCAAGTTATGGAAAAAAATGCCAACATGGCACTGCCATATTTATTATTGAAGTCACAAAGTGCATTATTTTTTTTAACATGCCTCAAAACAACAGCTTGGAATTTGGGACATTTTCTCCCTGAGAGAGCATGAGGTAGTTGAGGTGGGCAGGGTTAGGGGGGGGGAGGGGTGTTTGAGGTGGGGGCGGGGGGGGGGGAGGGGTGGCGGGGGTGTATATTGTAGCGTCCCGGAAGAGTTAGTGCTGCAAGGGGTTCTGGGTATTTGTTCTGTTGTGTTTATGTTGTGTTACGGTGCGGATGTTCTCCCGAAATGTGTTTGTCATTCTTGTTTGGTGTGGGTTCACAGTGTGGCGCATATTTGTAACAGTGTTAAAGTTTTTTATACGGCTACCCTCAGTGTGACCTGTATGGCTGTTGACCAAGTATGCGTTCCATTCGCTTGTGTGTGTGAAAAGCCGTATATATTATGTGACTGGGCCGGCACGCAAAGGCAGTGCCTTTAAGGTTAATTGGCGCTCTGTATTTCTCTCTACGTCCGTGTACACAGCGGAGATTTAAAAAGTCCTAATTTTTACTTTTTGAAACCGATACCGATAATTTTTAAACCGATACCGATAATTTCCGATATTACATTTTAAAGCATTTATCGGCCGATAATATCGGCAGTCCGATATTATCGGACATCTCTAGTATTGAACCTTTGTGGTACAACGGTCGCTTGGGTGATACTGTCTGTGAAATTCATGTTTCGATCCAGGTTTTTGCTGCTGATTCTGATACAGATCACCCATGAGTGAGATTGGTCGATACTAATACTGATACCGACCACATACACTTTTCAGTTTATTTATGGTAAGTGCTATTGACACTTTAACAATATCAACCCAATACTTAAACTAGTTTCTTATTCTATTTAGTTACATACAATTGTTTGAGAAAAACAAAGTGAATAGTACACAACGAATAAACAAAAGTAAAAACTGCTATTTTTGGTTTATTTAAATATTCTGGGTGTAGTAAAGTCAACATTACTAAAACAAAAACGAAAAAGATTGTGACAAAGTAAAAACTAATCACTCTACTATCAGTCATACCCTTGGTATCGACACAACCAACTTATGGATCTAGCCGCCCTACTTTTACATATTGTGTACTAACTGTGACGATGGTGACATACCAACAGTTGTTGCATTATCTTCGCTCCAGACCAGGGCAGTCGGGCATAATGGGCGGCCTTCCAGACAATGGTGGCCGTGCCAGACCTGGGCTGCAAGTTGTTTATTTTATTTGGGTTTTGTTTTTTTACATCAAGCAGGTTAAAAAAAAAAGAAGACAATAACTAATCAAAACAAAGGCATGTTGACTAAGACAATAACACAATTACCTGACATGTTAGTTAATGTATAAAAAACACAACTTATGGTTGCCAAGGTGGTTCAAAATACTATTTTGATATTGACACATCTCATCTTTACATCTCCTAAGTGTAGTCTAGTAATTTATGCATAGATGAGATGTGTCGATATCAAAATATTACTTTGAATCTCTTTTTGGCAACCAAGAATACATTGATTTAATGACTACATCCAAACACTTTATTAATATTTATTATGTGCATGAACAAAGAACAGTTAATATTGTATGTGGCATTTTAGCTGCGTGATATTTCTGATTGATTAGAAAACTTTAAGGAGGTCGGAAACAAGGTAGAAGTCGAACTTTCAAATACTCTTAATATTCAATGTTTTATTGTTTATACTTCATATTGCATGGTCGTCGGGGTTTAATGTTGGGGGTTGTTAAAGTTGAAGTTATGTGTTGTTGTTTAGTGTTTTAATTAACGCAAACTGAAGTTTTGTTTTGGTGCAAAGGTGTGGAGCAAAGTGATATAGAGGCAATGTGGCTTGATAGCATTTTCCCCAAAACCAAACCACTGTTAATTGGCTCCCTGTACAGACCCCCAACTCAAAACTTATTTTATGAACAGCTAAACGAGGGATCAGCTGATTTAGGCAATTCTGAAGTGATACTGATCGGTGATTTAAACACCAACATCCTGAAAAAAGATACTCCTATCTACAAATCCTTCAGTAATTACTGTAAGCTACATAGCCTGAAACGGCTGATCACTCAATTCAAACGGGTGTTCCCTGCTGCTCAAACCGTCATTGATTTGATTTTGACATCAGACCAGACCAATGGTTGCTCATATCACCAACTTGTCTATCAATCAGTGTCATGTCCCACAAGAATTCAAGCTCGCCAGAATATTACCTCTGTATAAAAAAGGAAACAAATTAGACCCCGGCAACTACCGCCCTGTTTCCATCCTTTGCTCCATCTCGAATGTTATAGAGAGGTTAATATATGAGCAAATAGATAATTATCTATCAAATTGCAAGCTCCTATTCGAATTTCAATCAGGATTCAGAAAATCACATTCCAGCGATACATGCCTACTGTACCTACTACTACCAGGCGAGAGATAGACATGGGCAAGTACTGTGGAATGGTTATGCTGGATCTTCAAAAGGCATTTGACACAGTTAACCACTCAATACTGTTAAACAAGTTGAGGGCAATCGGTTTTGACAGCGCAGCCACAAACTGGATGAAATCTTACCTTGAGGATAGAGAGCAGGTGGTCGAGGTGAACGGATAACTGTCCTCTCCCCTCAAGGTGAGCTGTGGTGTCCCACAGGGGAGCATTCTGGGACCATTGTTATTCTTGATTTACATTAACGACATAAAATCCGCATGTAACAGCAATTTGTTCCTGTTCACGGACGATTCTGCGATCCTGGCCTCGGACAGGGACAAATTGAAAGTTAAAAGTGCACTCAGCACCGAACTAAGTAATCTCTGTCTCTGGCTTTCCAATAACAAACTGTCACTACACCTGGGTAAAACAGAGTCCATCCTATTTGGGTCCAAGCACAACCTAGGTAAATCACCGGGCTTTACGATTAAAGCAGGTGATACCATAATCACCAGCAAAGACAAGGTAATTTACTTAGGTTGTATATTGGACAACACTCTCTCGGGTGAAAAAAATGGCATTAAAAGCAATCGCCAAGATCAATAATAAAACTAGATTTTTGGGCAGAATTTCTGCGTTTATCAACAGGGATACACCGGTGCCCTTTTACAGTGTCTTTTTGACTACGCCTGCACCTCATGGTTCACCAGTATCCCGAAGCCACTAAAAACGAAACTGCAAACTTCCCAAAACAAGCTGGTGAGACTCCTGCTCAACCTCCCATACAGGACTCACCTAACTCAAGCCTGTGCCTGGTATTCAAAATACTCAGAGAAACTGTCCCCAAGTACCTGTCGATCTATTTCACCAGAGTAAGAGATGCTCACAGGTACTACACGAGAGGGAGTTCCTCAGACCTCGTCCCCCCAAAATTCAAGACTCTCATGGGAAAAAAATGCATTCTACTATTTTGCCACCACACAGTGGAATGCACTACCAACAGACACCCTCGCTCCATTTTTTTAATATTGTTTTTCAAATACCTGACATGTATACTGTGTATATGTACATAATGTATCCATTTTTTATGTAATTTTTTATATACATGTTACAGGTTATATATCTTTTATTATTGAATGTATCAAATGTGATGAATATTTAATGGACCACAATGGAAACAAGCCTTTAGGCTTTTTGTGCCATCTATTTGCCTTTTTAAAGCATTACATGGATTCAATAATTTAAGATGTCAATAAACTTCTCAATCAATCAATCAATAGTGGGGCCAGCAGGGGATCCTCTTGTATGTAGACACGTCGGGGCGCAGAGACGTCACCGACTGATGTGATCCCCCCGGGTCCCGACTTCATGTGCAAGTCAAGTCCATTGGGAGACCAGCGGGGGATCATCTTGAATGGAGACAAGTCAGAAGCGCAGAGACGTCACCAACTGATGCAAAGAGGTGTGGTCCATCCTGGGTCCCGACTTGGAACAGCTAGCGCGTCCTCCGCGGAGGCTGATCCGTGGTCATCTGATAACCTCTCTACGCAGGAGAGGGGGGAAGAGAAGAAAAGAGAGACAGCAGATCAACTGGTCTAAAATGGGGTCTATTTAAAGGCTAGAGTATACAAATGAGTTTTAAGATGAGACTTAAATGCTTCTACTGAGGTAGCATCTCTAACTGTTACCGGTAGGACATTCCAGAGTACTGGAGCCCGAATAGAAAATGCTCTATAGCCTGCAGACTTTTTTTGGGTTATGGGAATCACTAATAAGCCGGAGTTCTTTGAACGCAGATTTCTGGCCGGGACATATGGTACAATACAATCAGCAAGATAAGATGGAGCTAGACCGTGTAGTATTTTATACGTAAGTAGTAATACCTTAAAGTCACATCTTAAGTGCACAGGGAGCCAGTGCAGGTGAGCCAGTATAGGCGTAATATGATCAAACTTCCTTGTTCTTGTCAAATGTCTAGCAGCCGCATTTTGTACCAACTGTAATCTTTTAATGCTAGACATAGGGATACCCAAAAATAATACATTACAGTAAGTGAGACAAGACGTAACGAACGCATGAATAATGATCTCAGCATCGGTGGTGGACAAAATGGAACAAATTTTAGCGATATTACGGAGATGAAAGAAGGCTGTTTTAGTAACGTTCTTAATGTGTGACTCAAATGAGAGAGTTGGGTCGAAGATAATACCCAGATTCTTTACAGAGTCGCCTTGAGTAATTGTTTGGTTGTCAAATGTTAAGGTGGTATTATTAAATAGATGTCGGTGTCTAGCAGGACCGATAATCAGCATTTACGTTTTATTAGCGTTAAGATGCAAAAAGTTGCTGGAAATCCATTGTTTAATTTCATTTAGACACACCTCCAGGTGACTACAATCTGGCGTATTGGTCAACTTTAGGGGCAAGTAGAGTTGGGTGTCATCTGCATAACAGTTAAAGCTAACACCGTATTTTTGTGTGATGTCACCTAGCGGCAGCATATAGATGCTAAGAACCGAAACCTGTGGAACTCCGCACGTTACCTTAACATAATCTGAAGTCACATTGTTATGGGACACACACTGCATCCTGTCAGTAAGATAGGAGTTAAACCAAGAAATAGGCTAAGTCTGACATACCAATACATGTTTTGATACGTTCTAATAAAATTTTATGATCAACGGTATTGAAAGCAGCGCTAAGATCAAGAAGCAGCATCACGGATGACGCATCAGCATCTATAGTTAGCAATAGATCATTAGTCATTTTTGCGAGGACTGTCTCTGTAGAGTGATTTGCCCTGAGACCAACTGAAAGGGTTCACAGAGATTGTTGGACGCTAACTGTTCATTAAGCTTTTGTGCAACAATTTTTTGGAGAATTTTCGAGATAAAGGGAAGGTGAGATACCGGCCGGTAGTTTACCATGAGGTCAGGATCGTGGTTAGGTCTTTTGAGCAGAAGATGAATAACCACTTTTTGGAATGCTAGGGGAACAGTGCCAGAGGAAAGTGATAAATTAATAATATTTAGCACTGATGGTCCTAATATTACAAACAACTCCTTGATAAGTTTTCCAGGAAGTGGGTCAAGTAAACATGTTGTTTGTTATGTCCCATTTACAAGTCACAAGAGTTCCTCTAATGTTATTTCTTAAAAAAGAGAGTGATTATTTTAGAGGGCAATACCCGTCGTATATACATTTGTATCTGTGTTAACAGAACTCCATTTCTTATTAAAGAAATTCATAAAATATTTAGCCGACTGGGTGGCGCTAGCGAGGGGAGTCCCTTGTTGAGTTAGCGATGCTACTGTACTGAACAAATATTTAGGATCGTTTTTATTGAGGCGGATGATATTGGAGTATTAATTTTCTTTTAGCTAAGGTACGTGTGTTTATAAGTTATTAAACTATCACTCCATACTTGATGGAAAACCTCAAGTTTAGTCGCACGCCGTTTGCGTTCCAGCTTTCTACATCATACATTTGTCCCCGCGACCCGATTCCGGATAAGCGGTTGAAGATGGATGGATGGATGGACATTTGTCGCAATGTTACAGTACATTTTGATTACATTATTTTCTTTGATATTTAATACTGTTAAATGCTGTAAAATCCCAAGATTTGTTTTACATTTTACAAACTACAACCAACAATAATGTTGTGGATAAAAGCATGGCCAACTTTGGCTGGTTCCACTTGCAGTGCTTCATTTTCCACCGTAGTGTGACTGAATTAAATTAATGAAGATGTATTCAGTCTTTTTTGTCAGTGAAACAATCTAGAAAGTAAAACAAAACTCCTTTTTGACAGCTCGCTTTTAAACTGATTTTAAAGGCATTTTAGGAGCACTTTTTGAAGTCGAGCAATGATCTGCACCCCTGGCACGCACCCCCCTGCTGAGGACCATCGCAGTGTAATTGGTCGCATCCAGGAAGAAGAAAAAAGCAGCTCAAAAATCTACAACTGACATAAAAATATCCACGACCCTTTCGCTATCAATTTACTGTGGGGAACAGCTGTGTGCCGCCTGTGCCATCCCAGCCTTGCTTGTATTGAAAGCAGAGCCTGCGGCTGAAAGAACACTATCCCTAACAGGTGCAGACAAGGGCTGGGAGGTGTGTGGGGGGTGTCCTTACAAAGGAATATTTGGCACAAGGTGTGAGACAACATTATGTGTTAAGGTGCACCTTAGTGACACTAAAATCAGAATCAAGAGAAACGATGAGTCGTCTCAGAGTAAAAAAAGCAACTTCGAAGTTTGCCATTGGATACTCTTATTGGTGATAAGGCAGCCAGGAAGGAAAGGCAGAGTGAATGGATGAAGTCAAATGTCGGGAGGGGATTGGATGGAAAGGATGTATACAAGGGTAAAAAGAATATACAGTATTTGCGTGGGTTTCCCGCACATTTGTTTGTGTTTGAGGGCAAAATGCAGCGAGGAAGAAGTCCTCGTTTCGCTCAGTGGACTTTAAGTCTGATGATGAAAAGCTGCTTTGGATGCTGATGTGTGTGTTCTTTGATAGAAATGACCTGAGATGACCTCTCAGCATATGACATAAAAGATGGTCAGAATAGAGAAAGTGACAGGGAGTGATATGAAAAATACCCGTAGAGTTCATTTGCCAACATAAAAATAACAATGGATTAGATTTACTACATTTTCCAGACTATAGGTCGCTATTTTTTTCGTACGCTTTGAACCCTGCGGCTTATAAAACGGTTCGGCAAATTTATAGATTTTTCTTAGCTAACGGCGATAATGTTTAGTGTTCATCATATAGTTTTCAATAGACACTGAAAATGTGTGTTATTATTTGTGCCATGGCGCCATTTTTTGGATGACAAAGCTCACTGCAGGTGTTGCTGGTTGAAAATATACTTCCTATTTTAATGCCTTGAACTGGAATGTTTCTGCTTGAAAGGTTTCTTCATTCATCACACCAATCAATGGTTGTAAGTTTTACAATAAATCTAAAACAATTCATAATTACTAAATCGTCCCATATGTGATGTCTGTAGGAGTGTTTTAACGCATATCTGCATGTGCTATCGTAATGTAATCAAGCTAGAGTCGTTAGCATTAGCCAATGTGCAGACACTTTCACTAGTGTCTGTCTTAGTATTATTAACTTACAATGGCATCTTTTAGTATTGATTCAGTTTTGTAAATAAACCAAAACGTCACAGCAGGGTTATTGAGTCTGTTTAGCTGATTGAAGAGCTAGCTACCGCAGCTAGCAGGTCCATGACCATGACTTCTGTTGTGTTTGATCAGCCGTTTTACTGCCTTGTTACAGGCACTGTTTGGAAAAAATTAAGGTATGTAAATAAACATTTACAAAATCTTTCGTACCTTGCGGCTTATGGTCCGGTGCGGCAAATATGTGTAAAAATATTTATTTCTTCTAAAATTTAGTGGGTGTGGCTTCAATACCGGTGGGCTCTACAGCCCGGAATTTACAGTATATAGTGCATCACAGAAAATCGAGAACCCATCCTTCAGTCATTCCACATTCACATGGAGGTAAGTTACTTATGTAGCCACAGCTGCCCTGGGGTAGACCAATTTGCGCCTACGGCCCCTCTGACCACCACCTAGCATTTATTCATCGAACTCGGAACCCTCAAACTGCTAGCAGGCTGATCTAAGCCATGCTGCCCCAACGTGGGGTCATGTCTAAGTTTATCATTAAGTAGTCTGTGCCATCTCATGTGTGCTGGTATGGCAATACATTTCCTTGAATCTCCTCTCCGTGCATGTCAACCCCCTCATAATCTCATTTACTCCTCCATTGAAAGTAGTAGGAGTTAAGAAAAAAAAAAAAAAAGTTACAAAAATAAAAGAGTGAGCAGCACAAAATGACCTCCTCTCCCCCGAAGCGGGAACGTCTTCTTATTGTGGAGGTCACCGTCTAAGTGCTCGGAACACAACTCTGCTTGTTTTAATGATGCTCAGAGCGCAGGGAGAGAAGGGAGGGAAAGAAAGATAGAAGGAGGATGAGGAGGAGGGTGGAGGAAGATGGGAGGATCGGCTATTTTCTTTCCACACACTCCCCCACCCCCTCTGCTGGCTTCCCTCCCCCTCCTGTGTGCAGAAAGTACACCTCTCTTTCCACATCCATCTTGAAAGGTTCCTCTAAGCTGTCTAACCTCTCAGCAACATTATATATTGTTGCTCACACCAGCCCACACTCCAACCTGGGTTGCTATGCTACAATAATATGACCTCTCATCTTCTCTACTTTTCCTTTCTGCAGGCAGGGGAAAGAGGTCTCCGTCTCCCCCCCCTCTTACCCCCCCCCCCCCCCATCCAACCTCCCTGTCCCTTTAATGACCTTTCAGGGCCGCGTGTCGCTGTTTGATTTGACCCACGCTGACCCCTGCAGGATCATGACCCCATTCCACACCACAGCAATTGACTCCATGGACAATCCAGTAAATATGTGCACCATCTTTCTCAAAAATACCTATTATGTAATCCCTTCCTCCTCTTCCCTTCTCTCTCTCTCTATCATCCTCTTATCCCTCTCTTATCGCTCGTTTTTGTGGTAAGCACCTTGGAGATTGGGGACTGGTGCCCATGGCAGAGCTGAGCGGAGGAGAGTATGAGGAAAGAAGACGAGGCGAGGGGAGATGAGGGATGTAGGTGGGTCTGGGGGTTATGGCGGCTTGTCAGGCTCAGGCTGGGCTAATGCGAGGGGACAGCCTTGGCTGTGCCTTAACCGCACGATGCCAGGCAGAGCGGGACGGAGAGAATAGATGGATGAAAGGCTGCATTCTCCCGCCCGCACTGACTGCATTTGGAGGTGCGTGGGGCCGCGATGTCACCCCCTGTAGGTGTTTAAGCCGCTTACTTGCAAGCCACATGGGAGCCAGATGAGGCAATCGAAGGCAGTGGGGAGAAAGGGAGAAGGATTGCGCTGAAAGGATGAGCGAGAGGGAGAATGGGAGAGAGTTGGAGGATGACGGGGGCGGAGGTCACGGTTGTAGGAGGTTGTGATGTGTAAGCTTCTCGCTTTGACTGACTTTGCACTGAGAGGAGCCTGTTTTACGTGGGGGAATGTTGTGTAGTTTGTGCTGTCAGCTATTGGAGCGTGACGACTTGTGTTCACTTCACAGATAGAAAATCACTCATTAGGATAACGAAATGATGGAGTCTTTTTCTGCTGCCACACCCACGTGGCTTTTGTTTGGGGATGAGTGTCTTTCACATTTAAATCGATAGAATAGAATAGAATAGAATGGACTTTATTGTCATTATATTTGCATATAACGAGATTAAGGACAAGACTATCGGACGATCGGTGCGGCGTCTTCAGTAATGGGGACGCTGTATCGTTCCGTTGTGGTGAAGAAGGAGCTGAGCTGGAAGGCAAAGCTCTCAATTTACCGGTCGATCTACGTTCCCATCCTCACCTATGGTCATGAGTTTTGGGTTATGACCAAAAGGACAAGATAACGGCTACAAAGTCCGGTGGCCATGGATGAAGTGCTGGCTGTCCAGAGTCGAGACCCGTGGTGGACCGCTCGCCTGTGCATCGGTTGGGGACATCTTTGCACTGCTGACCCGTCTCCGCTCGGGATGCTTTCCTGCTGGCCCCACTATGGACTGGACTCTCACTATTATGTTGGATCCACTATGGACTGGACTTTCGCTGATATGTTGGATCCACTATGGACTGGACTTTCACAATATTATGTCAGACCCACTCGACATCCATTGCTTTCGGTCTCCCCTAGAGGGGGGGTGGAGTGGGGGGTAACCCACATATATAAATAAATAAATGATAAATGGGTTATACCTGTATAGCGCTTTTCTACTTTCAAGGTACTCAAAGCGCTTTGACAGTATTTCCACATTCACCCATTCACACACACATTCACACACTGATGGAGGGAGCTGCCATGGAAGGCGCTACCAGCACCCATCAGGAGCAAGGGTGAAGTGTCTTGCCCAAGGACACAACGGACGTGACTAGAATGGTAGAAGGTGGGGATTGAACCACAGTAACCAGCAACCCTCCGATTGCTGGCACGGCCACTCTACCAACTTCGCCTATGTGGTCCTCTCCAAGGTTTCTCATGGTCATTCACATCGACGTCCCACTGGGGTGAGTTTTTCCTCGCCCTTATGTGGGCTCTGTACCAAGGATGTCATTGTGGCTTGTGCAGCCCTTTGAGACACTTGTGATTTAGGGCTATATAAATAAACATTTATTGATTGATTGATGTTGATTGATTGATTGATGATTAAAGCGGCAGAAATGAGTTTCCTCTGCTGGGTGGCGGGGCTCTCCCTTAGTGATAGGGTGAGAAGCTCTGCCATCCGGGGGAGCTCAAAGTAAAGCCGCTGCTCCTCCACATAGAGAGGAGCCAGATGAGGTGGTTCGGGCATCTGGTCAGGATGCCACCCGAACGCCTCCCTAGGGAGGTGTTTAGGGCACGTCCAACCGGTAGGAGAAAACCCAGGACACGTTGGGTAGACTATGTCTCCCGGCTGGCCTGGGGACGCCACGGGATCCCTAGGGAAGAGCTGGACGAAGTGGCTGGGGAGAGGAAAGTCTGGGCTTCCCTGCTTAGGCTGCTGCCCCCGAGACCCGACCTCAGATAAGCGGAAGAAGATGGATGGATGGATGGATGGATGGATG